>NW_019178761.1:105821-127668 GCF_002260705.1 Seriola dumerili
TTATTCAGATGTGTGTCCATGTGTCTGGACACAGAATCCCACAGGAGACAGGTAAACCAACCTCAGACAGGTAAACTAACCTCAGATGGGTAAACTAACCTCAGACAGGTAAACTAACCTCAGACAGGTAAACCAACCTCAGACGGGTAAACTAACCTCAGACGGGTAAACTAACCTCAGACGGGTAAACCAACCTCAGACGGGTAAACTAACCTCAGACGGGTAAACCAACCTCAGACGGGTAAACTAACCTCAGACGGGTAAACCAACCTCAGACGGGTAAACTAACCTCAGACGGGTAAACCAACCTCAGACGGGTAAACTAACCTCAGACGGGTAAACCAACTTCAGACAAGTAAACTAACCTGAAACAGGTAATATCCTCCTACAAAACTGTATAATGACTTCATTTTTCTGTCTGCATGTGATTGGCTGATGCAGCACTGTGGGTGGACCTACAGCTTGACAAGATGAAACAGCCAATGGCGCGACGGACCCTGCTGCTGTCAACCAATCAGCCACAGGAGATGATGAAGCTGATGGTTCAGAGGGAAGTGGGCGTGGCCTGTGTGAATCAGACTGCCTACCTGAGGGTGAGTGACAGAAAAGAGACACACAAGATGAACAGGTGAAAAGAGTCACACCTGTGTGTGTGTGTGTGTGTGTGTGTGTGTGTGTGTGTGTGTGTGTGTTAGCAGTCTGAAGAGGAGGTTCGTGATAAATTGAGTCCAATCTTCATCACCGCCAACATCAGCCTCCTCAACACTATCCAGCATGCATTGCTTCATGGACAGACACATGCTGCTGCACAGGTGAGTCTGAGTCACACCCACACACCTGCACTTCAGGCACCAGGTTACTTTTGTTTTCATTCGGTCATCTCATTTATTGACCATCATGTAGATACATGTAACCATGGCAACATGGAGGTGGAGGTCATTACTAGGGTTACTCCATTCAGGTTTTTTTTTCCAGTACCGATAATCTATGAGTGAGATCAGCCGATACCGATCACGTTTGTCATCATTGCAGATGTCATTCGTTCTATTGGTCTCTCACACTTTGTTTTGGCGGTCTGTTGGTGGGAGGCGGGGCTACACCACACAGCTCACAGTGCTTCTCTTGTATTAACCACAGGCGTTTGGTTTGAAGGTGATTGATGACTAGGAGCATTAGTTCAGATCTACCAGCTGATCAATTGGGGCAACCCCTAGTCATCACATCATGTTTCATACTTTGAGTCTGAGTGGATTCTACATGTGAACATTCAGTGTCATTGATGATGTCAGAGAAAAGTGCTGAACAAAAACAGCCTTTTATAACATGACTGCAGGAAGTTAATAACAATGATTCCTGACTGAGTGAAAGGAGGGAAATGACTGATCACTCAAACACCTGGGTAACCTGGACCATCACATCCTGCTCTACCAGAGAGATATACATAAAGATAAACAAATAGTGTGTGTGTGTGTGTGTGTGTGTGTGTGTGTGTGTGTGTGTGTGTGTGTGTGTGTGTGTGTGTGTGTGTGTAGACCAGGATCATTCTGGACTGTGGAGATGACAACATTTGTGTTCCTGACCTGAAGCTGAGGGCTGAGCCGTGAGCAACACACACACACAGAGAAAGAGTTCTGTAGTTTCTGTTGTTTTTAGTTTCTTCACTGATTCCCCTGAAATCTACTGATTTAGTGTGTTAATGTGTGTGTGTGTGTGTTAGGGTGTCAGACAGTGTGTTGGTTGGTGAGGATCAGTCGGTGGTGATTTCAGTGTCGGCAGAAAATGACGGTGAGGGAGCATATGAGACCGAGCTGGTGGTCCGAGTCCCGGAACACACACACTTCCAGAGCAGCCAGGTGAACACACACACACACACACACACACACACACACACACACACACACACACACACACACACACGCACTATATTCAATTAATATTGTGTGTGTGCAGGGTGTGGACAGACTGGTGTGTGTTCAAAGGAAGGAGAATCAGACCATCATTGTGACCTGTGACCTCGGGAACCCGATGAGACAAGGACACACAGTAACACACACACACACACACACATTTATCATAATGATAATAAAGTTAATTTATAGGCCAAACAGGAAACAACAAATAAACAAGAACAAAACCAGTCTCAGGTCACTAACTGTTTGTCCACAGAAAATATTCACCATCTGTGTGAAATCTTCAGTTATGGCTAAAAAGTGTTTTGTGAGGTCACGCTGACCTTGACCTTAGGCCCTTGACCACCAAAATCTAATCAGTCCAGTCCTTGTGAATGGTTTTGCCAAATTTGTTCTGTTGAGGTGCCACTGAGAAATCTAGTCCACGAGAATGAGATGGTCAAAAACAAAATGGCCACTGGCTCTGACTCCATCAGCTGATCTCACTGGTCCAGAGGACACAGTCCAAGTCCACACGTCAGACAGGTGTTCAGGACCAGTTTGAGAGCTGATGCGGTCCTGCCTCTTAGTCCTGGTCCTGAGTCCAGTACATTTGCGTGTCTATACATTAGTGCAATTTTAAATGTACTTTAACCCGTTTATTTATAGGTGTTTGATAATATTGGTTGTGTGCAGCCATGAGCTTTTTGCTTTGTAGTCTTAAAAGATTCTTTTTGAATAATGATCAGATTTCCCTGAGCCTTTAACTATATTGTACATAAGATAGCATTTTGGAAAGACTTAACATAACACATTGATCTATTGAGTCCAGGACCAGGACTAATCACCAGACTCCTGAACAGGGACCAGACATCAAACCCTGAGAACCTGGTTCCTTTGGTATATACTCCATCTATATTGTCTCTCTCTCTCTCTCTCTCTGACCTGTCTCTCTCTCTCTCTCTCTCTCTCTATGACCTGTGTGTCTCTCTGTAGCTGCAGACAGATCTTTTGTTCAGTGTTGGTCGTCTGGAGGAGGTACAACACATCACCTTCAGCCTCAGAATCAGGAGGTACAACCTGTCTCTCTCTCTGACCTGCCTCTCTCCACCTATCTCTCTCTCTCTCTCTGACCTGTCTGTCTGTCCACCTGTCTGTCTCTCAGTAAGAACTTGGTGAACTCCAGCAGTGAGCAGGTCCAGGTCCAGGTCCAGGTGAGGTCTGAGGCGATGCTGGAGATCAGAGGGTAAATCCACAGACAAAGTCTTTGATCCACAAGGGGGCGGAGTCACAGACTCGACATGATGACGTCTCTTTGTGCTTTCAGAGGCTCCTCCCCTCCAGAGGTTGTCCTGCCCCTCCCTGACTGGCAGCCTGCAATGCATCCTGGAAGTTTAGAAGAAGTGGGTCCACTGGTGGAGCATGTTTATGAGGTGAGGTGGAGTGGATCAGATCCAGTCTGAGGACTGGGGGACCTGAGGGTCCAACTCTGAGGGTCTCACAGTCCTGTCTGGTTCTGACATGACCTCAGGTGACCTCATTCCCCATCTTCATCAGCCTGATGATGATGACGATGATAATGATGATATTGGTGGTATTGAATCTATTTATAGTATTCATGACGTTGATTATATTGGTGTGTAGTTGAGGAACCAAGGCCCGAGTGCGGTGAACGCCCGGCTGACGGTGGACTTCCCCTCCACCTGGCAGCATCACCTGCTGCTCTACATCTTCTCCAACGCCTCAGAGGAATCACTGAGCTGCTGGACCCTGAATGCATCACAGATAGACCCCTTCAAGGTCCAAGACCTGTCTCTCGCTGACCTGTCTCGCTGTCTCTGACCTGTCTCTCTCTCCCTCTGAACGGTCTCTCTTTCTCTGACCTGTCTTTCTCTCTCTTCCCTGTCTCTCTCTCTATGACCTGTCCCTGTCTCTCTGAACAGTCTCGCTGTCTCTGACCTGTCTACCTGTCTCTCTCTCCGGTCTCTCTTTCTCTGACCTGTCTTTCTCTCTCTTACCTGTCTCTCTCTCTATGACCTGTCCCTGTCTCTCTGAACAGTCTCTCTTTCTCTGACCTGTCTCTCTCTCTCTTACCTGTCTCTCTCTCTGACCCATGTCTACCTCTCTTACCTGTCTCTCTCTCTGACCTGTCTGTCTCTCAGCTGGCTGGTAACAGGTCCAGTGTGTCTGCAGTGTCTCCCTTGGTCCAGGAGGAGGAGACAAATAGACGAACTGTCAATGTGGTAAATAAATGAATAAACAACATCAACATCATCAAATACATAGTTTATACACCTGAGAGTCTGACCGTGTGTGTGTGTGTGTGTGTGTGTGTGTGTGTGTGTGTGTGTGTGTGTGTGTGTGTGTGTGTGTGTGTGTGTGTGTGTGTGTCTGTGTGTGTGTGTGTAGAACTGCAGCAGCAGTGAGACGGGGTGTGTCAGGTTTGTGTGTGATGTCACAGTGTTGGGGCGGGGCCTCAGCGCTGTTGTCAGAATCTCAGCCCGACTGTGGACACACACTCTCAAACAGGTACACACACACACACACACACACACACAGGTGACGGTGACAAGGTCATGATGTCATCGTGTTCTTTCGCCAGACTCCATACCTGAACTATGAGCTAGTTTCCTCCGCTTCCTATGATGTCATCAACACATCATCAATGGTCCAGCCAACGCTACTTCCGAGTGGACACACACAGGTGCTGACACACACACACACACACACACACATACACACCCACACACACACACACACTTCAATCTGTGGTAAGATCTGTTATTGAACTTTGTGTGTGTGTGTGTGTGTGTGTGTGTGTGTGTGTGTGTGTGTGTGTGTGTAGACTCAGGTCAGTGTGATGTGGCGGCGTCCTGATGGAGAGAAAGAAGTTCCTATTGGTTATATCATCCTGTCAATCATCTCTGGACTCCTCCTCCTGGGCCTGCTCTGTTTCATCTTCTGGAAGGTATCAATCAATCAATCAATCAATCAATCAATCAGTCAAATGATATTAATAACTGGTAACATTTACTTTACTGGAATCTGATTAAAGTTTAATGTCTCTCTCTCCTGGTGTGTGTGTGTGTGTGTGTGTGTGTAGCTGGGTTTCTTTCAGCGAACTCGCCCCCCCACTGATGATGATGAGGGTAATGATGAAGAGCAGCAGCAGCTGGCTGAGCAGGGTCACATGACTGAATAACACTCGCACACACTCTCTCACACACTCTCTCTCTCACACACACACACACACGCTGTCACGTGTGTTGGACATGAACACATGATGACTGCATGATGACAGAGGAGTGTTTGTTTCTGGTGAAGGTCACGACCTCTGGAACTAAAGCCAATCACTTCTCATGTTATTGATCGAGTCTGATCAGATTCCCTGTTATTGACACTGATCAGGGTTTCTGTCAGGATCCTGGATCAAGACCTGGTCCCAGGTGGTTTTAGCAGAGGGCTCAGTCAAACACCTGAGCAGGTGAAAACATCTGAGACTCAGGGGCCCCGCTCACAAGTTTTACATTGACCTTTAAATTAATTTAATTTTCTTAGTGAAATATTATGAATATTATTATAACATATTAACATTTATTAACATTTTATTTTGATTTGTTTTTGAGATTCATTTATTTTGTATTGAATTCTTCTGTTGAACCCCCACGATACCACCTGTAAAGGATAAGTGATATCTTTATGTATTTTTGACATTTTTGTTTATAAAATATATATATATCTTCAGCAGCTGTGTTTGTTTTTATTTTATTGTTGTTATTTACTCTTGAATATTTAATAAAATAAAAACATAATGAAACAGAAGATTGGGACACTTTAAAGGTCTTTATACCCTGGGTATCACCTCTCAGGCAGCACCTCCTCTTCCACAGTGACCCTACCCCCAACACTGATTGGATAACTGTAATTCTAACCTGATGAGTCTCAATACAAACGGAACCGTGTGATTGGTGGAGCAGGTTGGAGGCAGTTCTTAGCCTGTGAGACGGAGCTGAGGGTTTGAAACCCGGCATGCACTCAGGAGGATGAGGAGGATTAGAGCAGATTACAGAGCAGTTTATAACTGCAGAGAAGAAGAGAGAAAACACACCAGTACAGACACAGCCACACTAACTGGACTAAGTGGACCAACCTGGACTAACAGGACTGGACCAGATGCAGTGAACTGGGACCAACTTGTCAGACTTAAATCTAAGTGGACTGAGCTGGGTGGAGGTGGTGGAGGGTTAAAGTGGACTGACCCAGGCTAAACTGGTCCTTACTGGTTCTTACTGGTCCTTACTGGTGTGAGCTGGTCTGGGGGAAGGGAAGTGGACAGATGGATGGTTTCCAGGCGTATGGGGCAGGGAAGGCGGGCGGTGCTTTCGACCCACTGACCTTCATCCGACAACCTCAGACTGTGGTGAGGATCCTCTGCTGGGTGAGTCTGATGATGTAATGATGACGTCCCAGTTTAACAATGAACCTCACTTTTGTTCAAGAGTGTTCAGGGGTGTATTCAGGTGTGTTCAGGTGTTCTGACTGATGACATACTGACTCTGGGAGGAGCTACAGGTACAGGTAGACTGTACCTGTTTTGACAGGTTAATGTTCACACTTTCTTTCTGTGGAATCAGGTTTTGTTCATCAGTTTGATGGATGAATACTACATTACCCATGAGCCTCGGCTGCTGTGTTAATCATAGTAAACTCAAAACTTTTCTTCATCATAGAACAAAACATGTTGCCATGGTTACTAAATTCACAGCTGATCCAGAGGACTTGTGTGTGTGTGTGTTTCAGTCATGAGACTGGTGTTAACATTCCTGAGGTTCAACACAAGACTCCTCAAACAAAACCTCACTGTTTAACTCTGCCTGTGCTCTGATTGGACAGTTTGATGAATATGAGTCACACACAGTCTGTGACGTAACAGACAGTCAGTCACAAACAGACAGTCACAAACAGATGACCACACGACAATACGATTCCCTGAACACGCTGATTCTTCCCCTGCTGTTTCAGAGCAATAAGATCAATGTTGTGATTGGCTGACACTGAAGCCCACACTGTCTGATGTACGAGCACCTTCAGCCTTTTCAACACTTTGTGCAGCTGCAGAAACATGAGCCAGAACAGAGATGAACTCGCCCTCACAGTCTGTGAGACCAGGACCTCCTCCAACTGTTAGCATCCAGCCTCTTCTGCTAAGAATGAATGTATCTGTTAGCATTGAGCTAATTGTCTCCTCTGATCTTAGATCTTCTCCATTGTGATCCTGGGCTGCGTTGCTAACGAGGGTTACGTTAACCGGCCTGAAGAGGTGGAGGAATACTGCATCTTCAACCGTAACCAGAATGCCTGCAACTATGCTGTCGCAATGGGAACACTGTGTTTTCTCTGCAGTGCTGCTCTCTTGGCGCTGGACGTTTATTTCCCACAGATCAGCGGCGTGAAGGACAGGAAGAAAGCCGTCATGGCGGACATTGGAGTTTCAGGTGAGACTCTGCTTCCTCAGGTTCTGTCATCTTTAAACAACCATGTGTAACCTGTGTTCTATGAGTTTAATAACCACGTGTAACCGGTGTTCTCTGCAGTTCTCTGGTCTCTGGTCTGGTTCGTGGGTTTCTGTTTTCTGGCCAATCAGTGGCAGGTTTCTAAAGAAGAAGACAACCCTCTGAATGAAGGAGCTGATGCTGCCCGGGCCGCCATTGTCTTCTCCTTCTTCTCTGTCTTCACGTGGGTATGTACCTGAACTATCACCTGACAGAATACAGCTCGCCAGAACCGTGTCAGAACTTAGCAGCAGCTGTACTATAAGAAGGAGATACCGGACTCAAAGATGGATCTACTCATTCGAATGAAAGCTGTTCAGCGGGTTTACTTTAGTGTAGTGCAGTCCAGTTGAATTTACATTGAGACATCACACATTTTAAAATCAAAGCAAGTTTTACAAACATAAACCTCTTTTGATAAAACATTGTGTACTGTAATAGCTTGTTAACTGTAGATCATGTCCTGTCAACAGTTTTACACATGTGATGATCAGTGGAGGAACCAAATCACATCTATGAATCCATCCATGATCTACAAAGCAGAACAACCACAGAAGAACCTGTCAGGTCTTGGTTTTAGGTTCTGCCTTGTTTTCACTGTGTTTAACAAACCAGAACGTTTCAGATATCTATTGTTGAAAAGGTGATACTGTATGGAGACGCCCGCACAACATTTTTATGTTCTGTTTGGTCAGAGAGTGCAGTTAGTAAAGAGGTTCCTGAGCTCCTAAAACAGCTTCCCAAGTTCCTAAACACTTATCTCAGCTCGTAGAAAGGTTCCAGAGTTTTGAAAATGTTCCTAAGCTCCAAAGTTCCAGAGCTACTCAAATTTTCTTGATCTCCTAAGATGGTCCTGCCATTCTAGAAAAGACTCCTGAGTTCCTCTAAAAAGGTTCCTTATGTGCCTGAAAAAAGGGCACTACATTGGAAAAGGGCTGGTAAGAGGTTTCCTAATGCGTTCTCCTGTTGTGTCTGGCTTCATCCTCAGCAGAACAGCTAATTCTCTTTAAATGGGTTCTCTCTAACAGCTGGTTCTCTCTAACAGTCGGTTCTCTAACAGTCGGTTCCCACTAACAGTTGGTTCTCTAACAGTCTGTTCTCTAAAAGTCGGTTCTCTCTAACACTCGGTTCTCTAAAAGGCAGTTCCTTCTAACAGTCTGTTCTCTCTAACAGTGGATTCTCTCTAACAGTCTGTTCTCTCTAACAGTTGGTTCTCTCCAACAGTCTCTTCTCTAACAGTCTGTTCTGTCTAACAATCGGTTCTACAAGGGATCCTCTCTAATAATTTCCTCTCTCTAACTGCTGGTTCTCTCTAACAGTCTGTTCTCTAAAAGTCGGTTCTCTCTAACAGCCTGTTTTCTCTAACAGTATGTTCTCTAACAGTCTGTTCTCTCTAACAGCCTGTTTTTTTCTAACAGTATGTTCTCTAACAGTCGGTTCTCTCTAACAACTGATCCTCTCTAATAACTGGCTCTCTCTAACAGTCGGTTCTATAACAGTCGGTTCTCTCTAACAGTATGTTTTCTAACAGTCTGTTCTCTAGAAGTCGGTTCTCTCTAACAGTTGGTTCTCTCTAACAGTATGTTTTCTAACAGTCTGTTCTCTAGAAGTCGGTTCTCTCTAACAGTTGGTTCTCTCTAACAGTATGTTTTCTAACAGTCTGTTCTCTAGAAGTCGGTTCTCTCTAACAGTTGGTTCTCTCTAACAGTATGTTTTCTAACAGTCTGTTCTCTAGAAGTCGGTTCTCTCTAACAGTTGGTTCTCTCTAACAGTATGTTTTCTAACAGTCTGTTCTCTAGAAGTCGGTTCTCTCTAACAGTTGGTTCTCTCTAACAGTATGTTTTCTAACAGTCTGTTCTTTCTAACAGTCTGTTCTCTAAAATTCGGTTCTTTCTAACAGTCGGTTCTCTCTAATAGCCTGTTTTCTCTAACAGTATGTTCTCTAACAGTCGGTTCTCTAATAGTCTGTTCTTTAACAGTCTGTTCTCTGACAGTCGGTTCTCTAATAGTTGGTTCTCTAACAGTCTGTTCTCCAACAGTTGGTTCTCTAACAGTCGGTTGTCAACCTTTAATTTCTTTCTAACAACATGTTGTTGTTGGAGATAAAATGTATATTTAAAGATGTGTAACATGTTTATTTCTTTTTGTTTATTTCTCTTTGTTTGTTTGTGTTTGTTTGTGTGTTTGTCTGTCTGACCTGTCTCTGTGGTTTTGTGATTTATTGTGTTTCTTTTCATGTGTCTGTGATATGTTGTGTATTTATGTGTGATATTGTGCATGTTTATATAAATGTATTTGTGTGTTATGTTGTGTGTATTTGTGATATGTTGTGTAGGGAGGTCTCACTCTGCTGTCACTGGAGCGTCTGAAGAGAGTGTCTTTCGAAGAAGAATACAACAAACTGTTCAGCCCTCCACTTGCCTGAAACGCACGCACACACACACACACGCACACACGCACGCACGCACGCACGCACGCACGCACGCACGCACGCACGCACGCACGCACGCACGCACGCACGCACGCACGCACGCACGCACGCACGCACGCACGCACGCACGCACGCACGCACGCACGCACGCACGCACGCACGCACGCACGCACGCACGCACGCACGCACGCACGCACGCACGCACGCACGCACGCACGCACGCACGCACGCACGCACGCACGCACGCACGCACGCACGCACGCACGCACGCACGCACGCACGCACGCACGCACGCACGCACGCACGCACGCACGCACGCACACACACACACACACACACACACAAACACACACACACACATGCACGCAGACCTACCTAACGTCACTTTTCTCCTTTAGCTAATCAGAGACAAGAATTCCTCTGCCTCCTCCTCCTCCTCAACTCAGTCAGGACTCTGATTGGTTGATCTAAGTGCCTGTCATCCAAAGTGCCTTCCTGTTACCATGGTAATAAAGTGATGCTGGTTTCCTCCTCAGATGTCAGAGCTGAAAAAAGTTAATGTTCTTACAGTGATGTCATGATGCTTGATGATGTCATAATGTATCCTGATTAAAGACAGTTTAACTTTAAGAGTTAATGTGATGTGTGTTTCTCTGTGATTGTGTGTTTGAGTGTGTGTGTGATCTGGTGTGTATAATTCTGTAAGTGTGTGCTACCCTCTGCTGACTCTTTGATGTCACTACAGTCATCTTTGTCATAATGATGTCATCAGATGAAATCAGATTGATATGTTAAAGGTGAAAGTCACTCGTCTCAGCAGCAGAGAATAAATACACTTGATCTTTCAGCATCTTTTTGAGTGAAAAGAGGGAAATAAAAGTCGTCATCTCCCTCTTATCTGGATCCGGGTCGCGGGGGCAGCAGCCTCAGCAGAGAGGTCCAGACGGCCCTCTCCCCAGCCACTTCCACCAGCTCCTCCAGGAGAATCCCGAGGCGTTCCAAGGCCAGCCGAGAGATATAATCCCTCCAGCGTGTCCTTGGTCGACCCCGAGGCCTCCTCCCGGTGGGACATGCCTGAAACACCTCCCCGGGGAGGCGTCCAGGAGGCATCCTCACTAGATGCCCGAACCACCTCAACTGGCTCCTCTCGACATGGAGAAGCAGCGGCTCTACTCCGAGTCCCTCCCGGATGACCGAGCTCCTCACCCTATCTCTAAGGCTGAGCCTGGCCACCCTGCGGAGGAAACTCATTTCGGCCGCTTGTACTCGCGATCTCGTTATTTTGTTCATTACCCAAAGCTCATGACCATAGGTGAGGGTTGAAACGTAGATCGACCGGAAAATTGAGAGCTTCGCCTTCCGGCTTAGCTCCCTCTTCCCCACAACGGACCAATTCAGCGTCCGCATCACTGCTGACGCCGCCCCAATCCGCCTGTCGATCTCCTGCTCCATCCTACCCTTACTCGTGAACAAGATCCCGAGATACTTAAACTCCTCCACCTGAGGCAAAGCCTCCCCCCCGACCTGAAGCGGGCAATCCACCCGTTTCCGGCTGAGAACCATGGCCTCAGACTTGGAGGTGCTGATCTTCATCCCAGCCGTTTCACACTCGGCTGCAAACCGCCCAAGCGAGAGCTGAAGGTCGGCGCTCGATGAAGCTAAGAGGACCACATCATCTGCAAAAAGCAGAGACAAGATCCTCCCGCCACCGAACCCAAACCCCTCCACCACCCGGCTGCGCCTAGAAATTCTGTCCATAAAAGTTATGAACAGAACCGGTGACAAAGGGCAGCCCTGGCGGAGTCCAACCCTCACCGGGAACAGGTCCGACTTACTGCCGGCTACGCGAACCAGACTCACACTCCTTTGGTACAGGGACTTAATGGCCACTAACAAGGGGCCATCCACCCCATACTCCCGGAGCGCCCCCCACAGGGAGCCCCTGGAAAAACAATAAAAACATTAGCTCATGTTGTAATGATGATGATGTAATACACCAATTAGCATATATAGACATCATCACATTGTATGATCATTCAGTCTAGTTGGTGACATCATATCCTCTATGATCATGTGTCAGTGTGTTTGTCTGACAGAAGCTCAACATTGACTTTTATCTAGTTGTAAGTCACAGACACTTTTTACTCCTTGGTGGTTTTCAGCTCTATATTTGAACCAGATGATTTTAGTCATCAGACGTCTGGATCTGAAAGTATCAGGAACAAGCTGAGGAAATGTTAGACAGCTCAGCTCCCAGCTGTTGGAGACGTCCTCTCCTGTGTCACTGAAGAGTGAATCTCTGATGTTTAAAGTCAAACTGTTTTATTCAGTGTTTCTACTGGTTTTAATCCCCTGGTCTGTTTGTTATGGAGAGGAGGAAACCTCTATGGATAATTCAGCTGCTGGTAAAAACTTCCTCAATGTCTGGTTCATAGGTTATCAGAGAAACAATCAGAACAAAGGTTAGCATCAATCCAACCTCTCTAACCCTAACCCTGATGTCTCTGTCTTCCGTACAGCGTCAGTGAAACACAATCACACACACACACACACACACACATATATGTGTATATATATATATATACATATATATATAATCAGCTGGTGTGTTTGTTGTGGAGAGGAGGAAACCTCTTTGGATAATTCACCTTCTGGGAAAAACCTCCTGAACCACTGACACTGAAGGAATCAAACCAGGAGAAGCTGAAGACTACAAATCCCATGATCCCACGCTACTTCATGATGTCACCAAACACTTTGTTGTGATTGACAGAGCTCTAGAGGCAGAAGTCTGGCTGTGTATTTAAATCCAGGTAGGGTATGCTGCACTGGACAGTGACTGGCCCAGACAACAAACAGATTTAAAGAAACTTCATGTAGAGAACAGAAGAAAAGAAACCGTAAACACAAAATACAACAGGTGAAACCAGCAGGTAGGACGTTAAGATGTCATCATACAGTATTAATAAAGTTTTGTCATTTGAATCTCTCTGCAGGCTGTCCAGGGTCTGCTGGGGCTCTACAGGTTTAAACTGGGGGCCAGCAACGTCACCTTCAATCAGGACTACATAGACCCTAACCAACAGAACCCTGAGGCTCCTCCCACTGAGGAGTAGAGGCTCCGCCCATCGACGAGTAGAGGCTCCGACCACCCATGAGTAGAGGGGGGGCTTGAACAGTGATACATTCTGGGTAGTTGTGTATTGTGATGGGTCATATTTAGGAAACAGAATTGGACTAAAAAATTACCAGGTTTATAGTCCGATGATGTCACTCACCAGGGGGCGTGTACTCTCCGTCAGTAGCCATTCAGAGTTCAGAACATGAGTGAAGAATAAACAGTCTGATTTTAAACGCACACAGAGTTCATTGGAAAGAAAACCATTTCCTCCCAACAATGCTACTTTGTTAGCAAAATGTGCTAACTATCTGTAAGCAGCAAAGGTTAGATGCCCAATCAGACAAATCAGATGATTATCCTAAGTTAGCCACTGAGCTATCATTTATTAGCTCTCTGGCTAATGTTAGACATAATTCACCAGTTTATTAAGCTAGCTTTCGGGCTAAAGCTAGTTTTATTGATTGTTATTATTTGTTGTTTTATGTTTGTTATTCAATAATTCAAAAGACAAAAACAAAGTGAAATTAAAGATGTGTGAAATTAATTTTGTTTCCTCCAATTCTTAAAGTAAAATATCAGACATTTTAACCCTGGTGAAATGACAGGATCAGGTCTGTAACAGACACGGACAAAGCCAAAATCCTCCATAGGGGGGCACCACAGAGCTGAAGGGGGGGGGGGGGGGGGGGGGGGGGGGGGGGGGGGGACACTGTGAACTGAGTCAGACCTGAACCACGTGTTGATCTGGTTCAGTGTGACATCACTTCCTGATGATGTCATTATCTCTGATGTCCATCCAGAATAAAAAAGAGTCTGCAAAACTTCAGTCAGAATCCTCGTGTTTTTAAGTTTTTTCAGTATCACACTAAAACATGATACACTGACAGCTGATCACAGCTGATCACAGCTGATCACTGCTGATCACAGCTGATCACTGCTGATTCAGACTGAAGATCACAGCTGATCACAGCTGATCACTGCTGATCACTGCTGATCACAGCTGATCACTGCTGATCACTGCTGATCACAGCTGATCACAGCTGATCACTGCTGATCACTGCTGATCACAGCTGATCACAGCTGATCACTGCTGATCACTGCTGATCACAGCTGATCACAGCTGATCACTGCTGATCACTGCTGATCACAGGTAACACAGGTGGTACAGGTAACAAAGGTGGTACAGGTAACACAGGTGGTACAGGTAACAAAGGTGATCCAGGTAACAAAGGTGGTACAGGTAACAAAGGTGATCCAGGTAACAAAGGTGGTACAGGTAACAAAGGTGATACAGGTAACAAAGGTGGTACAGGTAACAAAGGTGGTACAGGCAACAAAGGTGACATTAAATATGTAGCGTTAACACCATATTTTAGGATTTACTCTCGTTGAAATGGGGCACCAGTCCTCTGGGAGGACAACAATGAATTACTTCATTGCCAAATTTATCAATCTCATATCAGAAGCCATGACTTCTCGATTCAATAGATCTCCAGTCTCTACATCAAAAGAATACAACAGGACAACACAGGGTGTAAATAAAGGAGTTTATTAACTAAACTACTATCTACAGAGTAAATGCAAGGTGTAATAATCATAAAGATGAAAATAATAATGAAATGAGCAGTGTGATGAGTTGGCAATGGTGGGAGAGAATATGTTATGGCTGTACACTATGGCTATACAGCTAATGATGCTACGTCTACGAATTAGGTTTGATGATTAAATATTGCTATATTTCGACATCAACCCAGTCATGAGCAGAGTGTTAAGACCGGCCTACTGTGAGTTGCGCTGTAGCTGAAGACCCTCGGCTGGAACCCAGGTGGCTGTGGTTGCCGTGGTAACCCTGGAGACGCGGGATCTAGGTGGATTCTCCTGGAGGCCGTGTCCCGTTATCACGATGACGGATTCTGCCGGTGTCTCAGCGGTTCAGCTCTGGTGGAGTTTGCCAGGAGACTTTCTGTCTCGGGCACTCTTGATTTCTGCTCGGCTTCTCTGCAGGCGGTCGTGCAGATGTTATCTGCTGGTGTCTCTTGCGGGTTGATGCGAAATAAACTCTAATGCTCTTCACTTTGGCTGGATAACTTTAGAGGAGACTGGCGTTGACCAGATGACTCTAAAGTTGTCAAAATCTTCAAAAAGGAAAACTTGATGATGATTTAAAAGTTACAAAATTACTCTGAGGCACTTCTGTTGCTTTGGTTCAGTTGGTCTTGACTTGGCTTATAAAAATAAAAGATCGCGCATGTAGACAAAAATCATGTTACTTGGAGCTTGTGGCAAAGAAAAATAAAAGACGCGAAAAGTGCAAAAATGACTAAGAGCCATGAGTTTGTGGCTAGCAGCTTAGAGCTAAGAGTTTACATGGCTACAGAGCCGGGCTTTGAGCCGGGACTCTGAGCTTTGAGCAAAGATCTCAGCTTCTAGTTTCTGCATCGTTTTCTAGCTTCAGCTTTTCAGCCTCTAGCTTTTAGCTTTGTTTCTCGCATCTTCTTCCTTCTTAGCATCTGGGTTTCTCTCCTCTGACTTCTGACCAATGTGTGAATTGATCACGACTGTTTTATCCCCTGGGGGCTGGTGCATGTTTCATGGGCGTCACCCATCTTCTCCTGTGTTTCCACTTGGAGAAGAGAGTAATTTTCCACTGAACTTTGGAATAATTTAATTCTAGAGTTTACTTATAAACTCGCACATCCGTCTTCCACCATGACCACAAAACATTAAGTGAAATAACATATAAAAGTACTTGCACTAATAATGGCAGAGAGGAGTAATAGGAGTGTTGATTTCATATACATCCTTCAAACCTGAAATTTAATCATGATACAAGTGGTTAATTGATCAAACAACAATATAAACATTTCCCAAAGCTAATAGTCTATAAATGTGGATTACACAGCAGTTCTTTGACTGTAATAATAATAATATGGACATGCTGGATGTCATGTAGTGTGTGTTCCCTCGTGTGAAGGATGCTGACAGTTATGGTTCCAGGAAGGACATTGTCTTAAAATCTACATGTTACATTTCAAACATTCTATGGGATAGAAGTTTGGGATTAAACTATTGCATAGGAACATCTCATGAGTTACAGAACAGCTAGATATTTAATTCTACATTCTTCCTCAGATCTGTGTCTATGAAGAGTTCTGCTGGTCACTACCCAGGATTGGAATGTGGGTCGAAGTTTATGTCTCTTATCTAGAGAGGGACAGAGGAAGGGAGGTTGGTGTGTGTGTGTGTGTGTGGGTGTTCATGCATGGCACAGAGAGGCCAGGATTCACACCTTAGTGTTAATCAGTCCTTTTGTTGTTACTTGACCTATACAAGAAACAATCAAATATCATTAGACAAAGTCTTATTGTTACAAACTGGAGATTTTGCCTATATTCTCCAGTTGTCTGGTGTCCATTGGTTGATCCTCTGGAGCTGACCCTTTGACCTTTGGTCTGGTTCTGTGTCGTTCGGACATGCTAACAGCATGGTCTGTTTGTGGAAGAGGGGTCCTTTGTCTCTGTTTCCTATCAATGTGATAGTTTGATGGTGAGAAGAGTCGCAAAGTGTCAACTGTGGGTCAGTAACTCTGCATGTCCTTACAATGAACTTCCTTAATGGCTTGTGACTGATGCCAGGCCAGGTATGTACGCTACATAGGTAACAAAGGTGATCCAGGTAACACAGGTGATCCAGGTAATAAAGGTGGTACAGGTAACACAGGTGATCCAGGTAATAAAGGTGGTACAGGTAATAAAGGTGAGTGTCTCATCACAGACACTGACTGCTCTGTCTGTTCATTCATGAAGTGCAGCTGTGGTTTTCTCTGGTCCTGGTCCTGGTCCAGTCAGACCTGGACTCATCAGAGAAGAATGAAGCATTAAATTAACTCTGCGACTGCTGTGACTCACTGTCATGTCTTTGAATCAGAGCTGATTCACTTTGTTGACAGTCTGAACCTGACTGAGGAGGGAAAGTGAAAGTAAAACTCTGACCCGGTTTGACTTTAACAGTCACACTGGATCAGTTTGTCAGTCAGCGACCAGGACCAGGACTGGTTCTTCAGATCTACTAATCCACACTAACATGTTGTTGTCACGCTAAACACGATAGTTTATTCTCATCCCGCCTGAACACCATTGCGCTCTTATTTTGAAGTTATATAAGCCATACACTTCAGTGGTTTCTGTGAGTGTTAATGTAACTACAGGTAAACAGTGTCATAAACTGTAATTAAATAATTTACTTTAATTAAAATAATAGTAATAACGTCAGAATGTGATGAATCTTTAGAGCATGTTTTCTGTTTCCCTCACTTTTGACCAGCTTTGTGTCTTTTTCATGTCAAATATTATTTTGTTGTTTTTATTCCTCTGTGCTGGCGACCATTTTCTTTTCAGGCCATCCGTCCATCCGTCTCATTCTCATGGACACGATATCTCAGTAACGCCTTGAAGGACCTTATTCAAACATTCACCTGGACTCAAGGATGAACTGACAATGATTCATTTTGTTGGTCAAAGTTCAAAGGTCAAGGTCAGTGTGACCTCACAAAACACTTTTTAGCCATAACTCACTCAAGACTTCACACAGATGGTAAATATTTTCTAGGACTGTGGACAAACAAGATGTGACCTGAGACTGGTCTGAGGGGAGGAGGAGGAGATTCTAGTTTTCAGTATTTAACTCTTTAGTGTGAAAATTAAATAAAAATATGAGAAATGAAGAGTTTCTGAACAATCTTCATCTCCTCATCTAAACTCATCGCATCAATCATTCTTTCTTCAAATTCATCTTTTATTTATTTTGTGCTGCTGATGCACATGAAGATCTTCTGAATAAAACCAGTCGTGGCAGGTTTAGTCTCTGTGGTTTGTGAAGATCATCATATAGTATGATGTGAAGTTATTAAAGTTGCAAAGAGCCCCTGTGTGTCACATCCTGTTTTATTTTGAAATAATTCACCTTATGAGTTTATTGTTGTTTCATTTCCTGTATTTGTGATTTTTTTCAGGTGGCAGAACGTTGTGTTTGGGTTCTGCGTTTTCTCTGGTTCTAACAGCATCAGCTCTGTGTGTGTGTAACAGAAGAACATGTTGAACTCAGTGGAACCTGTGGATAGAACCTGAGTTCTATGTGTTTAATGTGCTAATGTGTTTCCACAAGTTGAATGTGTTCAGACATGTTGTATTACAGTGTGTGTGTGTGTGTGTGTGTGTGTGTGTGTGTGTGTGTGTGTATTTGAGCTAGAGATGGAAGCTGTACTTACACACATGTTGAAACATGTCACACTCAGTAGAAGCTGTTAATGTACATTACATCAGAACAGTTTCCTGCTGCAGCTCTATCACTGTGATGTGTAATGTAGCTCTGTTGATTATATGTTTATTATGTGTATGTTCATTTAAAAAAAAAGAGGTATTATAGACATTTGTTATGTTTATCATATGTATGTATGTTTTTTTAATACATATTTAAATGATATATTTGTATGTTAGGTTGTTGAAATTGAACTTCTTCTGCTTCTTTCTTCAAATGTTTTTTCTAAACTTCTGTTTAAACTATAAAACTGTCCAATTTGAATCTCCATGTGACGTTTGTCTTTTGCTGTGATTTGATTGGCTGTGGTTCCTGTCAGTCAGACCTGGTGTGACCTGATTGTCTGATCAGCATCAGCTGTTACAGGCTGTGACACTGTCTCACTGTTGATGATCTGACTGAGGCAAAGAGGGACACTGTAACAACCTGCAGGAAGTCAGGGCTGAACAGTCTGTTGTATTCTTCTTCGAAAGACTGTCTCTTCAGATGCTCCAATCACAGCAGGGATAAACAACTGTTAGAGAACAGACTGTTAGACAGAACAGATTGTTAGAGATCTGACTGTTACAGAACCGACTGTTAGACAGAACAGACTGGTAGAGAACAGACTGTTACAGAACCGACTGTTAGACAGAACAGACTGGTAGAGAACAGACTGTTACAGAACCGACTGTTAGACAGAACAGACTGGTAGAGAACAGACTGTTACAGAACCGACTGTTAGACAGAACAGACTGGTAGAGAACAGACTGTTACAGAACCGACTGTTAGACAGAACAGACTGGTAGAGAACAGACTGTTACAGAACCGACTGTTAGACAGAACAGACTGGTAGAGAACAGACTGTTACAGAACCGACTGTTAGACAGAACAGACTGGTAGAGAACAGACTGTTACAGAACCGACTGTTAGACAGAACAGACTGGTAGAGAACAGACTGTTACAGAACCGACTGTTAGACAGAACAGACTGGTAGAGAACAGACTGTTACAGAACCGACTGTTAGACAGAACAGACTGGTAGAGAACAGACTGTTACAGAACCGACTGTTAGACAGAACAGACTGGTAGAGAACAGACTGTTACAGAACCGACTGTTAGACAGAACAGACTGGTAGAGAACAGACTGTTACAGAACCGACTGTTAGACAGAACAGACTGGTAGAGAACAGACTGTTACAGAACCGACTGTTAGACAGAACAGACTGGTAGAGAACAGACTGTTACAGAACCGACTGTTAGACAGAACAGACTGGTAGAGAACAGACTGTTACAGAACCGACTGTTAGACAGAACAGACTGGTAGAGAACAGACTGTTACAGAACCGACTGTTAGACAGAACAGACTGGTAGAGAACAGACTGTTACAGAACCGACTGTTAGACAGAACAGACTGGTAGAGAACAGACTGTTACAGAACCGACTGTTAGACAGAACAGACTGGTAGAGAACAGACTGTTACAGAACCGACTGTTAGACAGAACAGACTGGTAGAGAACAGACTGTTACAGAACCGACTGTTAGACAGAACAGACTGGTAGAGAACAGACTGTTACAGAACCGACTGTTAGACAGAACAGACTGGTAGAGAACAGACTGTTACAGAACCGACTGTTAGACAGAACAGACTGGTAGAGAACAGACTGTTACAGAACCGACTGTTAGACAGAACAGACTGGTAGAGAACAGACTGTTACAGAACCGACTGTTAGACAGAACAGACTGGTAGAGAACAGACTGTTACAGAACCGACTGTTAGACAGAACAGACTGGTAGAGAACAGACTGTTACAGAACCGACTGTTAGACAGAACAGACTGGTAGAGAACAGACTGTTACAGAACCGACTGTTAGACAGAACAGACTGGTAGAGAACAGACTGTTACAGAACCGACTGTTAGACAGAACAGACTGGTAGAGAACAGACTGTTACAGAACCGACTGTTAGACAGAACAGACTGGTAGAGAACAGACTGTTACAGAACCGACTGTTAGACAGAACAGACTGGTAGAGAACAGACTGTTACAGAACCGACTGTTAGACAGAACAGACTGGTAGAGAACAGACTGTTACAGAACCGACTGTTAGACAGAACAGACTGGTAGAGAACAGACTGTTACAGAACCGACTGTTAGACAGAACAGACTGGTAGAGAACAGACTGTTACAGAACCGACTGTTAGACAGAACAGACTGGTAGAGAACAGACTGTTACAGAACCGACTGTTAGACAGAACAGACTGGTAGAGAACAGACTGTTACAGAACCGACTGTTAGACAGAACAGACTGGTAGAGAACAGACTGTTACAGAACCGACTGTTAGACAGAACAGACTGGTAGAGAACAGACTGTTACAGAACCGACTGTTAGACAGAACAGACTGGTAGAGAACAGACTGTTACAGAACCGACTGTTAGACAGAACAGACTGGTAGAGAACAGACTGTTACAGAACCGACTGTTAGACAGAACAGACTGGTAGAGAACAGACTGTTACAGAACCGACTGTTAGACAGAACAGACTGGTAGAGAACAGACTGTTACAGAACCGACTGTTAGAGAGAACCGACTGTTAGAGAGAACAGAATGTTAGAGAACAGACTGTTAGAGAGAACCGACTGTTAGACAGAACAGACTGTTAGAGAACAGACTGTTAGAGAGAACCGACTGTTAGAGAACAGACTGTTAGAGAGAACCGACTGTTAGACAGAACAGACTGTTAGAGAACAGACTGTTAGAGAGAACCGACTGTTAGAGAACAGACTGTTAGAGAGAACCGACTTTTAGAGAACAGACTGTTAGACAGAACAGACTGTTAGAGAGAACCGACTGTTAGACAGAACCGACTGTTAGAGAACAGACTGTTAGAGAGAACCGACTTTTAGAGAACAGACTGTTAGACAGAACCGACTTTTAGAGAACAGACTGTTAGAGAACAGACTGTTAGAGAACAGACTGTTAGAGAGAACCGACTGATTTCCCCTGAAGAGACAGATTGAGTTCATTGATCAGGCTGAATACGTCGCACAAGTAAACGAGCGACCCACTCCTTGCCACTGAAATGTGCTGCCAGCGCTGATTTCTTTTCTGAGAGAAATCTCTGCAGCGGCTCTCGTAATTCAAACACTCTGGCCATCTCCCTCGGGATAACCATCTTATTTCTGTGTATAAGAGAAGGCGTCTGTGCTCCGCGTTCATCTCCTCACAAAGTTGCTCGAATAGGCGCGAGTTAAGGGCGTGTGCTTTGAAGTGGTTAATAACTTTAACAACATCATTCAATACGCTGTTAAGTTCTGGTGGCATTTTTTTTAAGCACATTGTGTCTGCCTTGTGCATGAAATGCGCTCTATAAATAAAGTTTGAATTGAATTGAATTGAATTGAATTGAATTTTTCGGCTTGCCAGCATTTCTCTGTGAATGACACAATGTGTAGATTCACATTCAGGTGCAACCTCCTTAATCCGAGCAGTTAAACCAGACAGCCGTCCGGTCATGGCAGCAGCTCCGTCTGTGCATATGCCGACACAAAAGGACCATTT
>NW_019178761.1:128102-153756 GCF_002260705.1 Seriola dumerili
AGAGAACAGACTGTTAGAGAACAGACTGTTAGAGAGAACCGACTGTTAGAGAACAGACTGTTAGAGAGAATCGACTGTTAGAGAGAACAGACTGTTAGAGAACCGACTGTTAGAGAACCGACTGTTAGACAGAACAGACTGTTAGACAGAACAGACTGTTAGAGAACAGACTGTTAGAGAGAACCGACTGTTAGAGAACAGACTGTTAGAAGAGAACCGACTTTTAGAGAACAGACTGTTAGACAGAACCGACTTTTAGAGAACAGACTGTTAGAGAACAGACTGTTAGAGAACAGACTGTTAGAGAGAACCGACTGATTTCCCCTGAAGAGACAGATTGAGTTCATTGATCAGGCTGAATACGTCGCACAAGTAAACGAGCGACCCACTCCTTGCCACTGAAATGTGCTGCCAGCGCTGATTTCTTTTCTGAGAGAAATCTCTGCAGCGGCTCTCGTAATTCAAACACTCTGGCCATCTCCCTCGGGATAACCATCTTATTTCTGTGTATAAGAGAAGGCGTCTGTGCTCCGCGTTCATCTCCTCACAAAGTTGCTCGAATAGGCGCGAGTTAAGGGCGTGTGCTTTGAAGTGGTTAATAACTTTAACAACATCATTCAATACGCTGTTAAGTTCTGGTGGCATTTTTTTTAAGCACATTGTGTCTGCCTTGTGCATGAAATGCGCTCTATAAATAAAGTTTGAATTGAATTGAATTGAATTGAATTGAATTTTTCGGCTTGCCAGCATTTCTCTGTGAATGACACAATGTGTAGATTCACATTCAGGTGCAACCTCCTTAATCCGAGCAGTTAAACCAGACAGCCGTCCGGTCATGGCAGCAGCTCCATCTGTGCATATGCCGACACAAAAGGACCATTTCAGTTTTCTTGATACATAATCATCCAGCGACTTGAATAGTTCTGCGGCTGTGGTTTTGGTTGTCAACGATAGTGCACACAACATATCCTCATGCACATCCTCCTGATAAAGGTATCGCACATAAACAAGTAGTATTGCCTTGTTGTCCACATCTATAGACTTGTCAACCTGCAGTGCGTACCACGGTGATGTATTAATCCTCTCCAACAACTGTGTCTCAATTTCCTCTGCTATTTCCTCAATGCGCCGAGTGACGGTGCTAGCCGACAGAGGCACCTGTGCTATCTTTTTAACCACAGCCTCTCCGAAAAGTTCACAGCAAATGTCTTTAGTCACGGGAAGGATCAATTCTTCACCAATAGTGAATGGCTTTTTAGCCTTAGCAATACGGTTAGCCACCAAATATGATGCTCTCAGTGCACTTGCATTCGGTGATGTGGAGGCCCTCAGTAATTGCTTCTGTCCTTCTTGTTCCCGCTTTTTTCTTTCAAAATACTCCAAACGCTTGTTTTTTAATGCAGGGTGCTTGGTCTCCAAGTGGCGAAGCAGTTTTGAAGGCTTCATTGCCTCATTGGAGAGCCGGTCGCCGCATATTATGCAGACCGGGCTTGGTGCGTGGGAATCACCTGTCGCGATAAATCCATATTTTAAGTAGGTCTCCTGGTACTGTCTGTTAAATACAGATTTCTTCTTCTTAGTGGTCATAGGTTCTTCTTCTGTCTCCTCACTGGGCCTTTTCCCCTTTGCAAAGAAACTTTCCAGAGACGTCTGTTTTTGACTCATTTTGCTAGCTTGTGGGTTTAATATTAGCGTTAATGTATCACGTGACCGAGACAAGCATCTTGACATGTGTTCAGTGTTCAGTCATTTTTCAAAATAAAACGTTCAGACTTGGATAATAAATAAAACGGAAATAATGTAAGTTATTTATTCCTTCTGTGCGGCCCGGTACCAAATGACCCACAGACCGGTACCGGTCCAGGGCCCGGGGGTTGGGGACCACTGTGTTAGAGAACAGACTGTTAGAGAGAACCAACTGTAAGAGAACAGACTGTTAGAGGGAACAGACTGTTAGAAAACAGACTGTTAGAGAACAGACTATTAGAGAGTACCAACTGTTAGAGGGAACCGACTGTTAGAGAACCCACTGTTAGAGAACAGACTGTTAGAGAGAACCAACTGTTAGAGGGAACCGACTGTTAGAGGGAACCGACTGTTAGAGGGAACGTCTGTTATAGAACAGACTGTTAGAGAACAGACTATTAGAGAGAACCAACTGTTAGAGAGAACCAACTGTTAGAGGGAACCGACTGTTAGAGAGAACCAACTGTTAGAGGGAACCGACTGTTAGAGGGAACCGACTGTTAGAGGGAACGTCTGTTATAGAACAGACTGTTAGAGGGAACGTCTGTTATAGAACAGACTGTTAGAGGGAACGACTGTTAGAGAACCCACTGTTAGAGAGAACAGACTATTAGAGAGAACCAACTGTTAGAGGGAACCAACTGTTAGAGGGAACCGACTGTTAGAGGGAACCGACTGTTAGAGGGAACCGACTGTTAGAGGGAACGTCTGTTATAGAACAGACTGTTAGAGGGAACGACTGTTAGAGAACCCACTGTTAGAGAGAACAGACTTAGATTGGAACAGATGCTCATCCTTTGTGTGTGTGTGTGTGTGTGTGTGTGTGTGTGTGTGTGTGTGTGTGTGTGTGTGTTAAATTAGAGCAAAGTTCAAATTGTCAGTTTTCATTATGCTTTAATCTGGTTCAATTTAAACAGAAGACACAAACAAACAGAATTTAAGTAAAGAACAAAAATATAAAAAAAAGAAAAATACAAAAAAAGAAAAATATAAACATAAATATAAAAGTATCAAAATTTATTTAAATAAATAGATAAATAAATAAATAAATAAATAAATAGGTTAAATAAATAAATAAATAAATACTGATAATCAATTATAAGTAATTCACTTTTGGGCGTGGCCTCTGTCATTAACGGGTGTGGTCTCGGTCATCAGTGGGCGTGGTCAATGTCTAGCTCTCTGGGCGAAGCAGCTGTGATACTTGTGCAGGGCGGTCTTTAGGACCCAGAGGACATCTCTCCTCAGAGCCATCCAACCACAGGCAGCGCTGTCCTGTGACACACAGAGACACCCCCCCCAGCTCCGATTGGTCAACACATTCTGACTGACAAACTCATCGTCTAATCATTACGCATGTGTTTAATATGAAGAGTTACTTTGAATTATTTATAATTATTTATTTACAAATGAAATGAACAAACAACAATCAATGAACATTTAACTGATGAATGAAAATTGATGAAAAACTTAATTAAATAAATAAATGAAATGATTATATCATATTCATAAAATTTGTTATATGTTATAATTCATATAATTTATGTGGAGTTTTTCAAAGTAAAATCTGTGACTGAAACAAACAAGATGTTTACCTGTTGCTGCACAAAAGCTGTGACGTTGCTGAAGTAAGAAGACAGCACACCTGGAGCCTTGGTGGTGGCCAGCTGCAGAGAGAGAGGGGGGGGTGAATAAGCAGTGACACAGGTATGGGGTGGTCTCTGAGGATCCTCAGGTGTGATACTCACACAGCTTCCCTCCTCCACCAGTCCATACTGCAGGTTCAGGAAGTCGGCGAGTTTCTTACTGTCCCAGGTTACTCCGCCCTCTCCGACAGGTAAGTCCAACTCCTGAAACAGCTCCTGCGTCTCCCGCAGAGTCTCATACACCACCCATAATGCCTGGCGGCACTGCAGGGAACCAATTAGACATCAGAGTTTCAAACTGTTTGAACATAAAAATACAGCTCTTTGATTTGCTGAGAGGCTCAGGTGAGGTCAGAGGCTTACCTGAGGGTGACTGGCTGTGGCAGCAGGGAAGGCAGAGTCAGGGAAAGAGATGTTAACATTGTACTGCATGCAGTGGACAGGAAATGGCCCCCCCTACAGAACAGACAGGAAACAGTTCAGACCAGACTGACGTCAGCTAAGACTAAAGCTAAGCTACTGAAAGCACAGGTGAAGGGGCAGGGTCTTACCAGGTCTCTGAGCAGGTTGTGAGTGGTCTGGACAACGTCTTCCAGCAGCTGGCAAGTCGGCATGGCAACCACCATCAGCTGGAGGCTGCAGAGCTGCAGAAGGATGAGGGGGACTGAAGAGGACTTCATTGTTCTGGGTCTGATGGTCCTGGTTGTTCTGGTCCTGAGGTTCAGAAACAGATCTCAGTTTTAGCTGAAGTTTTAAACAAAGACAAACTGACATTCTGAGTTTTAAAAAACTCCACCTGAACTGGTCCTGGTCCTGATCCTGGTTCTTCAGGTGGTCTTGGTCAGAGCTGGACTGAGCTGGACTAAGATGCTTCAGGTGTGCTGAATGAGCCAGCAGCTTCAGGTGAGTTCAGATAACCTGGAACAGAGAGGAGCAGATTGGACCAATCAGTCAATCAGAAGCCGTCTACCTGTGTGAGTCATCAGACCACAGAGACTTTAATCCCAAACACAGCGGCAGAGACCTGGACCAGGACCAGGTGAGTCACTGCAGGTTCATTCAGTTACAAAAGATTAATGAATAAGTGTCTTTGTCTCCAAACGTTCGACAGTCTGATCCTGATCTGACCGTTGTCTGGTCTTGGTCTGGTCCTGGTCTGATCCTGATCTGACCGTGGTTTGATCCTGATCTGATCCTGATCTGATCCTGATCTGTTCCTGATCTGATCCTGATCTGATCCTGATCTGGTCCTCATTATTTCTGATCCTGGTCTGGTCTGGTCCTGGTCTGATACTCGTCTGGAACCACGAGTCTGGTTCCAGTATGAAAGATGAACTCTGACCTGAGTCTGTCGCAGTTCAAGCTCCAGGTTCAGAGCGACGGAGAGGACGTTGATATTTATCTGGAGGACGCCGCGTCATGTGACACAGTTGCCATTTGTCATGATAACGTAGCTCGATTTCTGATGAACAGGTTTCCCTGTTCAGCGCTTCAGAGACGTCAATCGTCATGGCGCAGATGGAAACTGAAGTCATAGATGTCGGTTTCATTTCAGCGCCAGCAGCAGGATGGGAACAGGTTTCCATTCAGGCTGGAAACTTCAACCTTCAATCAAAGGTTCCTCCTCAGTGAGATGGACTGAAAGTGAGAGAGCTGCTGAGTCACAGCGATCAGGGACTGCTGGACTGTGTCAGACCAGGACCAGGACCAGGCTTCACTCTATCTCTGAGCTGAAATGAAACTTATCTGCTCATCATTATTTCTATTAGCTCTGTTTCCATCTGCGCTGCGATGCTCGACCTGCTGACGTCATCACTCTGAGCCTCGACATGGAGACGCTCATTCACTCAGACTGAGACTCAGACTGTGACCGTTTGATGCTGTTTGTTCAATTACTGCCAAGACTCCTCATATTATCTTAATTATTATTATTATTATCATTATTATTATTGTTGTTATCATTACAGATTGTTTTGAAGGGAAGAACTAAGGTTAATTAAGATTGAACATTAGAAAGAATTAGAAAGAGAGATGATGTCAACTGATCGCCACAGGTGTTTGTTGTTTCCTTTCAGTCAAACTGACCCCTCAGATTCACCTGGTGACCCTCTGGAGGGGCCCACCCCCGGGTAGGGAACCAGTGATTGAAGTGTATATGACATAGTGAAAGCAGCTCCACCTACATAGTACTTTTATTGTGATACTTTAACTACAGGAAGTTCTTTTATTGTGACACTAACTGCAGCAGCTTTATTTAAAACCATAAAACTGAACAAAAACAAAGTAAACAGAGAATTTCACAGTTTATAAAGTTTACATCACTGAACTTGTGATCAGTTTGACATTTTAATGATTATTGACTGGTTTTTATTTTTAAAGTTCAGTGTTTAGTTTTTTTTAATTCATTTTAAAACTAAAATTTTTCAAACTGAACCAGAAAAAAATAATCTTTGTTAGTTTTCTCCTCATTACTCTGCAAACACAAAATGAACACATGACACAAACTCACTGTCTGCTGGAGGTGCTGGAGGTCCTGGAGGTCCTGGAGGTCCTGGAGGTCCTGGAGGTCTTGGAGGTAGAGGTACTGGTCTTGGTTGATCTGGGTGCTGGTCTTGGTTGATCTGGGTGCTGGTCTTGGTTGATCTGGGTGCTGGTCTTGGTTCCTGCAGTTTAAATAAATCCTGATCCTGGACAGAAACTGAAACTCTGATGCTTTGAAAGCAAAAAATTCTACGAAATCTGGAAAATTTCCCTTTTCAACCCCCCCACCCCCCACCCCCCTCCCCAGCTGAGTGTCAGGCTGTGTGGTATATCACTATGACTGTTCATATAACACTACCTCACATGGATCATAGAAACAAGTATAAGAAATAGGAATTATAAAGGAGTAAAACTCGGCAAAAGTATGTGGACATGGGAAGTTGCAGATACATTTATTAATATGGGATGAACATGAAAGTGTGTCCATATACTTTTGGCCAAAATGTGTTGAGTTAGAGTTGGAAATACGCTATATGGCCCAAAGTATGTGGACAGCCAAAGTGCACCACAGGGCAACACTAATGATTGATTCAGGTGCTCATCAAAGACACTTTAATGTGTTTATTGATCTGTGACAAGTTTGCTGAGATGAGGTTTTTACTCAGAATTAGGATCAGAATCAAAATCTGGTTTATTGCCAAGTAGGTTTTCAACATACAAGGAATTTGTTTTGGTGATTTTGTTCATGACAATAAACATAGAAGAAAAGAAATATAAACAAATATGAAACAGGCGAGTTCTGCAGACATCGTAAATATAAATAGAAACATCAATAAAATAAAATATTTACAATGTAAGATGAATGAATGAATGATTTGGTTATAATACATGAAGGGGGGATTAAAGAATGATCTAAAAACCAGATCAGCAAGGTTGATGATGGTTTGATTTGACTTGATTTGATTTGGTCTTTGAAGCTGTTGAACAGTTTCTGTTGTTGTCTGTTGATTTATCCATAAAACACTTGAATGAGTCAGATTTTAATGTGACGACATGTTGAACATCTGTGACTCAGCTTCATGTTAAAACGGTTGGAAACTATACATCATTAACATGAGGACAGGCCCGTTCACAGACTTTTGGCCACAATGTGCTTTAGATTCCATTTTACAATCCTTTTTTTTCCTGTATGAATCAAAGTAAAACTCGTCTGTGTCGTCACAGATCAAAGTGGCTCAGGAAGCGGTTCAACCCCCAAACCCTCAGTTTACATTTACAGAGAAGAGAGGAGAGACAGAGGAGAGAAAAGAAAGACGAGAGAAAAAAGAAAGAAAAAAGAGATGAGTGTGAGGCGGACGACAGGAAGTTCACACTCAGTTTACATTTAGACAGAAAAGAAAGGAGAAAAACGAGTGGAGCCTGAAAACAGTACTACTACTGCAGGTCTTTCTGAATGACTGATGATGATGATGATGATGAAGTCATGCTCTGTCCCACTGAAGTTGCTCACTCACTTTCCAGAGTCTCTGAGCTGCATCGACGTTTTTTTCTGCCTGTTGTCTGAAAACAGCAACATCACTGATGACATCACTCTGAGGTCAGAGGTCAGTGGACCTGTAAATCACCTGGTTTTCTGTATTAATCTTCATCAGTGGTGGACAGATGTGATGAGGGTTGGACAGTGACGAGGTACTTCAGTGTATCTTTACATGAGTTTTATTTTGAATAAACTTTGACTCCACTACATCTCTATGAAAGACTCTTATTTTGAAGAGCTGTCAGTCAGTGAATTCATTTTATTCCATTAACACAGGAAGGTTCTTGTTCTTTAATGTTCTCACTGTGAACATGAAGATTCTGGACCTGTGTTCCTCTCCACAGTCCTGTTCTCTTAAAGAACCAGTAGAACCTGAACCACCAGCTGGATTATAGAGTGCTTCTCCAGATCTGGACCACAGAGACCTGGACCAGAAACCTGGACCAGAAACCTGGACCACAGACACCTGGACCACAGAGACCTGGACCAGAAACCTGGACCAGAAACCTGGACCACAGACACCTGGACCACGGAGACCTGGACCACAGAGACCTGGACCAGAAACCTGGACCAGAAACCAGGACCACAGACACCTGGACCACAGAGACCTGGACCAGAAACCTGGACCAGAAACCTGGACCACAGACACCTGGACCACAGAGACCTGGACCAGAAACCTGGACCACAGAGACCTGGACCAGAAACCTGGACCACAGAGACCTGGACCAGAAATGTGAACCAGAAATCTGGACCATAGACCTGGACCACAGACACCTGGACCATAGAAACCTGGACCACAGACACCTGGACCACAGAGACCTGGACCAGAAATCTGGACCAGAAACCTGGACCACAGAGACCTGGACCAGAAACCTGGACCAGAAACCTGGACCACAGAGCAACAGTTAATGTGAAACAGTAAGATGTGAAGGTTTGATCAGGGTCAGAGGTCATGCAGTACTAGCACAGAGCATTACTACTGTTACTGCAGTACTAGCACAGAGCATTACTACTGTTACTGCAGTACTAGCACAGAGCATTACTGCAGTACTAGCACAGAGTATTACTACTGTTACTGCAGTACTAGCACACAGTATTATATCTTATACTGCAGTAACAGTGATAGTACTGTATGATAGTACTGCAGTAACAGTAACAGTAGTACTATTACAGACGGTAGCTCAGTGATGTCATGTGTGCAGACGTCCAACAGAGGGAGCTCTCACTGTGTCTGTGGTTCATCACGACCTCTGACCCTGATCAAACCTTCACATCTGTCTGATCCAGCTGTGCTCGCTCTCATTTTACTGTTTCACATTAACTGTTTATCAGCTCATCGTTTGGTCGACTGTGACCAAAGCTCATATATAGATATGAATAAATATAAATAGATATAGATAAATATAAATGAATAAATTACTTTCCCTCCACATCACCTTCACAACCTGAAGTTGATTTAGTCCACTGGTTCCAAACCTGGGGGTCAGGCCCCTCTGAAGGGTCACCAGATAAATGTGAGGGGTCATCACATGATTGAAACAAAGTCCTGATTCACTGATCTGGATCCAGTCTGTGGACTTCTCTCTGATCTATGATCTTCAGTGAGATATTGATGATATATTGATGATTGGAAACATGAGCTGTTCAGAGAAGAACTGTTTATTTTATAGTCATAATCTGTGATTGGCTGCAGCCTCAGATGGGCGTGGTCCAGTGACAGTAACTCAGAAATCTATCCTGAAGTACTAAAGTACATGTACTTACTTTGTGTGTGTGTGTGATGAGCAGCAGTGAGATCAGCTGTTTCCTGACTGACATCAGTTTAAAGGTCAAACTCTGAACAGCGAGGAAACGTCTTTATTGTTGTTCAAGTCAAATTCAGACAAACGTCACATTTCAATAAATAAATACAAATAAATAAATAAATAAATATAAACCTGATAAATCAATAAATATAAACCTGATAAATCAATAAATAGACAGAAACAGTTGATGAGAGGCATTGTGTCAGTCTTGGTGTTGACTTGGTGTAGAGCGCCTCCTGCTGGCAGCAGCTGAAGATCTGATGGAGTTCACCAGCAGGTCCAACTGATCCAGGTGCAGCTGAGTCTCCTTCCTGATCAGCTCCCAGGACGCAGGCCCCGCCCCCTGTACACAAAGTACTACAGTCAGTACACACAATACTACAATCAGTACTAGAGTCAGCACACACAGTACTACAGTCAGTACTCCAGTCAGTACACACAGTACTACAGTCAGTACTCCAGTCGGTACACACAGTACTACAGTCAGTCCTCCAGTCAGTACACACAGTACTACAGTCAGTATTACAGTCAGTACTCCAGTCAGTACACACAATACTACAATCAGTACTAGAGTCAGTACACACAGTACTACAGTCAGTACTCCAGTCAGCACACACAGTACTACAGTCAGTACTATGAGCCATACACTGCAGTAGTTATACAGTACTTGTACTCACAGTGCGGTCCAGAGTACTTGTCCTCAGTCTCCTGTAGTATTTCCTCAGACGGTTGTCGGCTCTCTGCTCAGTCGACACCTGAAAACAAAGACATTGATTTTCTGAGTTTGGTGGAAAAAGCTGAAGCTGAACATGTAAAAGGAATTGAAGTGGAAACTTCAGTTAGACTGAGAGCTGAGCTCAGTGAGAGAATCAGGTTTATTGAAGTGTAAGGACTGAAAGGAGCTGAAGCGTCTGAAGTGACAGCAGCAGTGTCTTCAGTGTCAGTTGAATTTAAAGTGCTGAAAGGAGTTGAAGTGTCTGTTCACTCACACAGGTGTTCAGGCCGTCTATCTGTCTGTCGATGCTCATCCGGAATCTATTAGTATTGTCGATATCCCAGGAAACGGAGGAGAGGTTGTCATGGCGATAAAGGTCAGAGATCTGGACCAGACTGTCTCTGATGAAAACCACCTTGGACCTCACCTGGAGAGAGAGACAGGAGTGACTAGGAGCTCTCTGATTGGCTGATAGAGCTGATGTCATCAACATAACAGACAACATCTGGGTTTGTTTACATGGTTGTATGTAAATGTCTCCTGACGTGTCGATGTATACATGTAAATAATAAACAAACAATAACCAACAAACAACGATCTGAAAACAATGGAAGTGGTAGAAATCTGCAGTTAAAACCTTTGAAAGAAGATAGATAGATAGATAGATAGATAGATAGATAGATAGATAGATAGATAGATAGATAGATTGATTGATTACCTCAGAGTTGCGTATGTGTTTGTAGAATTTGTATGGAAAGGAAACTGGACTGTCCTGTTCAGTCAGCTGGCCGGCCTGAAACATAAAGAGATGATGCTTCATTTTACCACATCTGGAAAACCTTCATCATTCACATCTGTTGATCAGTGTCATGTTATTTGATTCTGATCACCTACATGATCAATGTGGTCTGATAATGATCAGTTCTCCTTATGAGATCATTGCTCTTATTTGATTTACGTAAATTTTGATGTTTAATATGGATCAGATATGTAAACACACAGTCTGTGATGCCTTCAGGATCATTTCACTCCTCAGGAACCTCACAGGGACTAAGTACCAGTAAAACCTCCTCCAGGACCTGGAGTCAGAGCTGTACTCACCATGAGGCGGATGAGGGTCAGAGAGATGTTGCTGTAGTGACCGTAGTGTCTGAGCCAATCACAGCAGAGAGCAGGACTCAGGACGCTGCAGAGGACGAGGAGGCTGGTCCAGCTGATCATGATGAAGGTGATGAAGATGAAGATGTGAGCTGTGCTGAGTGTCAGTGTCTCCAACATGCTGCTGATCTGAGTTCAGGACTTTTATTCTAACAGGACAGGAAAGAGAAAGAGAGAGAAAAAGTCCCACAGTCCCACTGTTTCTACTCTCCCTTTCACACACACAGAGACACACACACACACACACACACACACACACACACACACACACACACACACACACACACATACATTCACACCTGGGCACTTCAGAGTCACCAGTTCACCTGTTGTGTGGGAGGAGCCACTCTCTGTCACTAGTTTATATAAAGTTGAGAAGTCGCTCAGTAAAGTGTGTTTGAGCCTTCAAAGTAAAAGCACACTGTGGTCGTATCATGTTAGATTGACTTGATGCTTCATATTGTATAAAAGCTGTGAAGATGTGATGACAGATGTTGAGCAGTACAAGTACAACATGGAGGTAAAAGTACCTCCTCTGTGTACTACTGCAGTAAATGTACTCAGTTACTTGTTAAAATACAGATGTGGGTGAATGAGTGAATCAAACATCTTCATTCATTCACTTTGTGGGAATATTCTCTCATTTCTGCAGTGGAAGTCCCTTCACTTTCATTTTCTAAACCTCACAGGAAGTCACACGCTCACTTCTACAAAATAAAAGCTGGGACTTTGTTACGGACTGAATAATAAACGAAAAATTGAAATAAAAATGTAACTTAATACAAATATAAAAGGTTCAAATTCAGAAACACAGAGTTTTGAGTCCGATTTTTATTAAGCAGATTTAATGATTATAGGTTAAACTTTTATTTTGAAGGCTGAATCCTCTACACATTGGCGCTTACTTCATAAAGTGATGACATCACAGTTTTCACTTTCAGGCCACACATTCACTTTCTGGTTGTTATGGAAACATTCAGATGGAGCAACGCCGTGACATCACTAAAACAATGAAACAATGACATCATGATAATTAAATGCATTTTATTTATAAACACAATAAGAAGTTGCCGACATGTTGTCTATTCTAATCAAAAGCAGTCACATTGAAGGACTAAATGTGATGGACAGACAAATTGTAATAAGTCAACTGGCAGATGACACAACGTTATTTCTGAAAAATGAAGATCAAATTCCCTTATCATTGCAGTCTATCAATCAATTCTCAGAAGCTTCTGGCTTACAGCTGAATTTAAATAAATGTGAAATTTTAACATTACATGATTATCATTTACAATCCCTGTATAACATGAAGATAAAAAAGGAGGTCAAATATTTGGGGATTGTTATCTCTAAGGACAAAACAACAACTGAAAAGATGAATATTTGTAACAATGTGGACAAGTGTAAGTCAATACTAAACAGGTGGCTGCAGAGAGATATTTCAATTTTTGGCAGAGTCTTATTATCAAAAATGGATAGTCTGTCCAGACTCATTTACCCAGCCTTCTCCTTACCCATCTCAGCAAGACTGATCAAAATGATTAATACTGTTCATTTTAAGTTCATATGGAGAAATAGATGTCAATATATAAGAAAGATTGACATGGTTAAAAACTATGATGATGGGGGGTTGAATGCGATTGATTTTGATATTATGAATGGTGTCTTGAAACTGAAATGGTTAAAATCTTTCCTTACAAATAGACATTCCTTCTGGTTTATTGTTCCTAATATGATTTTTCAAAAAAATGGGTGGAATAGACTTTCTTCTGCGCTGTGACTTTGAGTGCAGCTCATTACCACTTAAACTCTCTGCTTTCCATCAGCAAGTCCTTCTCTAGTGGAAGTTAATTTATAGTCATAATTTTACACCACACAACACACCTGTGTGGAACAACAGGTACATTTTGCTTAGTAGAAAATCTGTGTATATAGAGGACTGGAGATCAAAGGGAGTCTGGGCTGTTGCACACTTTCTGGATGATACTGGAAACGTCTTACAGCATGAGGATTTTTGTCAAAAATACCAACTTCAATGTAATGTTAAGCATTATAATAGAATGTACTAACAAAGTTATTAGAAACATTTTGCTAGAAGAATATTACCCTAACCCAGTAAAAAGAAGGTACATCCTCAAGGAATTTGAAGCGGAAAAGATTAGTAAAATAAGAAAAAATTATATTTCATTTCCACTCCCTCCCAAAGTAAAAGAGGTAAACTTCAAAATGTATATTTTGTATTACTGAGGTTACTCAACCCAAGGCAAAAGTCTGTGATTTTGGTGACTCTGCTGTGCCTTGTTTGTTTGTATCTGTTTCAATAAAAAAAAAAAAAAAAAAGTTTCCGTTTCTCTGTCTCTGTTTAGACCCTCCCCCTGAATGAACGGAGGGGGGAGGGGTCAGACTGGAATTGGGCTGAAGAAGAAGAAGAATAGTAAAGTAAAGAAGAAGAGGAGGGAACGGCGCGCGGACACGGTAAGTCTGTGATGTTTAATGAGTTTCTTGTTTCTCTTTTCGTTTGCTTCCGGTTGTCTCGCGGAGGTGAGAGGGTTGACTGACAGCCGGGCTCCTGTCGCGGCTCGCGCCAAACACGGAAATAAGCTGAGATGGAGCGAAAGATGATGTGTAGAGGATCAATAATTAGTTGGTTATGACCGTGCGTCGGTGTGATGTCACACACCTGGCCAGTGCGGTCAGGTGGAGGTGAGCTGGGGGTTTTAGTGACGCAGCAGACTTCAGATCAGTTGTTCCAGCAGGTAACAGACTCAGCTGTGTCCTAATATACTCCAGTTTACTCCATGAAGTCTGGTGGGTGAAGTCTATCAACCTCTGATTGGCTGTAGATCTGTGAGCCAGTGGTCATGTGGTCTGATGTGTAGCTGCGGGGGGGTGGGGTGGTTTCTGAAGAAATCATGAGTCAAACTGACAGTTGACTGTTTCTACATACATGATGACATCAGAGGTTTTTACAAAGAACATGCTACTGCTGTGTAAACGCTACATGTTTTTATTTGACTGTGATTCAGATTATAATCAGTTAGCCTGAACAAGCTAACGTTAGTCTAAACCAGCTAATGTTATTTACAAGCATCAACCTCCAGACTGAAACATGAAGCATCAACATGAAGAACCAGAAGCTGCAGTTCCTCTAACGACCACTAGAGTCTGGCTCCAACAGTGAGTCAGTCCCCATAGACTCCCATGTTAACTTTAACATTAACTTTACAGCAGAAATAAACATGTTTACAGCCTGGTACAAAAACTGTTTTGATCTCTAGAGCTAATTTCCTCCTTCATGACACCTGTTTATATAACTCACCTGTTTACATTTCATTAAGGACTAAAGTTATGGAGGATTGCGGGTGTGGCCTCTTTGAGTGACAGGTGGGTGACTATGTTTGCCACAAACTGTCGTGTACAGAAGTCTTAGCTCCACACAAGCCCCTCCTCTTTGACTATTATTGGATTAGCTGAGCATTAGGGGCGGGGTCAGACACTGCCAAGATGGTGACGGTGGAGCAGCTCACTCTGAGCTTCAGAAACCTGTGGGTGACTTCACAGAGGCGACGTCCATCTTTATTTACAGTCTATGGTAAATCAAAACCAGCTAACATTAGCCCAAACAAGCTAACTGTTGTTGCTGCCATTCCACAGTTGTTGTTATTGTACACTGTTCCTGTCTTCTTCTCTTCCAGTGTGATGTCAGAATAGAACAGGTTTAGTTATTATACTGCTCCTATCAGTCCTTCACCCCCTGCCACACCCCCACCACGAGCACCGCTCCTGCATGTTGCCCCTTCAGAGTCCACATTAGTACAGGCTTGTTGGTACTTTGTCACATGACAGTCTGTGGTGTTAAAAAGTTATTTTTATCTTTTAAATTCTTCTTCTTCAGTGGTTTAATGGCAGTGATTCCCACAGCAGCAGAGGAAACAAATCTCTGAGCTGAAACCCGACTCTAATGCCCCCCCCCCCCCCCCGGTCTCTCTCTCTCTCTCTCTCTCTCTCTCTCTCTCTCTCTCTCTCTCTCTCTCGACAGTGCAGCTCACTCTCGACCGTGGCTTCCTGGTTGTTGCTGTTTCCCCTAACACTGGAACAAACACAAATGAACAATCAGAATTTGTCAGAACCACTTCACTGAAGTCTGGACCGGCTGATCCACAACAGACTGAACTGAACCGGGACACACTTGGACAAATGGAGACTAACAGCTGTGAGAGGACTGGTGTCTTCAGACCTGCTGTATACTGACTCAGATCTCGGATCTGGTCTCAGTGGATCTGATTTTTAGTGGATCCGGTCTCTAGTGGACCTGGTCTGGACTGAGGATTCACACCCTGTGGATCAAGACTGTCCTGGTCTGACTCGGACTGTGAGATGCATCTGTTGAACGGAAAAATAGTGACAGTGATTCTGCTGCTAGCTCTGCTGCTGGGGTGAGTACTAATACTACAAATACTACTAATGTTTTAGTACTAATACCACAAATACTAATACTACTGATACTGTTGTACTAATAGTTCACATTAGAGGTGGGTATGATTAATCGATGATCGATAATTGATTGTTAACAATTTTGTCGATCACGTGGAATCTGATCGATCTAATGTGTGTATCAATGAGGTTGTGTTTCACTACGTGGCAGCAACCAGCCGCGGCACAATTTAAATTGGCAACAGAGAGAAATGAAGTTTGGTGTGGGAAGCTGAAAAATATCGAAGCTCATTGTAAACATTGCAACGGCGTGTATAAGCGCCGCAGCTTTGGCTCAGAGCCTCGAGCTCCGCCTCCTTTAGGAGCCCTAAATATCTTTTTGTTCTGTTTAACAGTTAAACTATTAAAGCTGTTAAGCTATTAAACTTAAAGTTTAACTATTAAACTTTAATAGTCAAACTATTAAACTTTCACTGCCGTGTTTAAGAGGCTTGTTGTTGGAATATAATTTCTTCTTGCAGTAAAGATTTCGTTGAGGAACAAGTCGCTTTCTTTAGTATTTTCTGCCATATGCATTTTTTGATATAAAAAATTAATAACGAATCGATAATTGATCATTAATTTTCCTGATGATCGAATAAGGAAATTTCCTCAAGTGCCCATCCCTACTTCACATACTACTACTACAAATACTGCAGTATTAATACTACTCGTACTACAGATACTAGCACTGTTCTCGTGGACCTGATATCTCAGTAACACTTCAACAGAACTTCTTCAAATTCTTAAGTGGTAAATTCACTAGGACTCAAGGATGAACTGATTAGATTTTGGTGGTCAAAGGTCAAGGTCAGTGTGACCTCACAAAACACTTTTTAGCATGACCCAAGACTTCACACAAATGGTTAATATTTTCTGTGATTGTGGACAAACAGGATGTGACCTGAAACATAATCAAGAAAATAATCTGCAGGTGAATTGATAATAAAACAAATAAACAAAACCAAGTTTGACAGGTTCACCTTGGTGAACTCTTATCTTGATCCGGATCCTGATCCGGATCCTGATCTGGTCCTGATCCTGGTCCTGAGCTCCATTCAGCTGAGCACAAAGCAAAGTCAATACATTTATCAGGCTCAGGTCATTCAGAGCGGCAGCTGCTAAGAGCTACACAAACAGTCACACACACGGTCTTCATCATCATCATCATCATCCTCACTGTGTCAGGATGCGTCAGTGTGTGGTTAACAGTGACACACAAGTCAATCAGTAAATCATTAATGATATTAATGATAGATTATAATCAGAAATAAAGTGATGTCACAATCAGAACAAATGTGGTTGGTTAATCCAGAAGTATTGATCAGTTACAGTCCAAGTGATCAGTAATGATGGATGACTATTGATTAATCATTATGTTTCTGCTTGAACCCTCAGAGTGCTGTACTGCTACATCTTCCAGTCGTACAGGTAACACACACACACACACACACACACACACACACACACACACACACACATGCTGTCGTTCACTTCATCACAGCTTCAGTCCTCACAGGTGGAGACAGGTGGAGTCTCACCTGCTGATCTGGTCTCTGTATGTTTGTGTGTTGCAGAGTCGTGGGGTCCTTCGAGCAGACAGATGTCACACAGGTGGACGGGTCAGTAACTCAAACACACTGTGTCTGTCCAGGTGGTGTTTTCTCCCTCAGTGTCATCTAACAGGCTCCTCCCACTTCTCTCACCTTCACCTGTTCACCTGTTTATCTGTTTAGTGTTTATCTGTTTACCTGTTTATCTGTTTATCTGTTTTTCTGTCTCAACAATAACAAGTTTCCCACCTGTTTTACTTGAACATTTTCAACTCAGGTGTGATGTCATTTCCAGTTGTGACATCAGAGGTTCATGTACCACAGCAATAAAAGCCCTATTGGGTTTCTGTCCACTGAAAACTGGGCTTTTAATTTGTTAAAGGAAGTGTTATTCCAGTAACTGGATCAAAACGAGACTTCACTCTGAAATATGAGCCGTCACACATCTCACAGAGACAGCTGAGGTGAATACAGGCCCCGCCCCCTCTGAGCATCTGTACCTGCTGTAAATGACCCCTCCCCCCCAGTCTGAATAAGAGCTTCAACAAACACACACACCTCCTCAGTGACAGTGGTGTGTGTGTGTGTGTGTGTGTGTGTGTGTGTGTGTGTGTGTGTGTGTGTGTGTGTGTGTGTGTGTGTGTGTGTGTAGGCCTCCTCAAGCTGTCATCAGGACTCATGACTTCCCCCTGGTGGTTCCCAACCAGTAAGTTCGCTCATTTTCATCTTCATCAGATTTAGTTTAAGTATAAACACACCTGTCAGTCATGGGTGGGTGGCTTCACGTACATGGGGACCACTGATTGGATGTCAGTACAGTACAGCAGTAAGTCCACACAGGTGATGGTGAGCAGTGACATACTAATGCTAACTGCTAACTGGTCACAGTTGAAGGTGCAGGTAAAGGTGACTGATGGTGGCCCCTTGACAGGTGTTCACAGTCAGTCTGACAGGGGAGGAGGCGGAGTCTGTGCTGACAGACTGATGTTTTATACAGTTTAGTTCATGAGCATCATATAAATCAGAGCCTCCCAAACATTCCACCCTGTGACCTCATTAACTGAAACATGGTCAGGTGTGTTATGAGTCAGCTGAGGTTCAGGTGTGTCAGACGACTGGGAGGTGTTGTGAGTCTGACTGGGCTGACTAGGCTTTTCAAAATAAAAGCAGTGACGCCCTCTTTGTGTTTCAGTCTGCAGTACAAACAGCCGAGCATCCTGCAGGGGTGAGTATCATTCACCCTCATCACTGTTGTTGTTGATGTTTGTTGGTATTTGTTGATGACATCAGTGTGTCTTTATCGTAGTCGTACTGACGTGGTGACGGTGACGCCCTGGTTGGCTCCGGTGGTCTGGGAGGGAACCTTTAATCCGGTTCTCCTCGACAGCATCTACAGACCGAGGAACATCACCGTCGCAGCCACCGTGTTCGCTGTGGGAAAGTACGACGTCACAGTGAACGCAACATGTCTGGTTTAACCTTTGACCTGGAGGTCACCCTTCTCATCTGCTCCACAGGTACATCAAGTTCCTGAAGGACTTCCTGGAGACCTCAGAGCAGCACTTCTTCGTTGGGTTCAAGGTTCACGTGTACGTCTTCACCGACCGGGCGCAGGAGGTGCCCCAGGTCAAGATGGCTGCCGGCAGACAGGTACAGGAAGTTCTATCTCCAACAAACTGACCCCAGATCAGCGGGACTCTGTCTAAAACTCCTCCTTCTCCTCCTCCAGCTGATGGTTCGTTCGGTGCCCAGCTCCAAGCGTTGGCAGGAGATCTCCGCTCGCAGGATGGAGATGATCCAAACGCTGATCGAGGAGCTCCATAACTCCACTGACTACATCTTCTGTCTGGATGTGGACTCCAAGTTCCATGGCCACTGGGGGGCGGAGTCACTGGGCAGTTTGGTTGCTGTGATACACCCAGGTCAGAGGGTCCGTTCTTGTCTCCACAGCGACACATCGTTAGTTTGTGGGGTCCTCCGACATGAATCTAAATAAGTGTTGTTGATATAACCTGATGTGTCCGTACAGTGACTTCGAGAGGCGTCGGCCGTTCAGAACCTTTAAGACCTTATTTATTTGGACTTATTTTTTATAAAGTTGAATATAAAGTTAAAGAGTTGTTTGTTGTTTTTATTAAAAAGCTCTTTAGCAACATCTCCTGCCTGAAAAGTGCTTTACAAATAAAGTTCAGTGTTGGACAGCCATTAAAGGTGTTCTGCTCAGACTGTCAGCTGTGATGAGGAGGACTATGTTCTGAGGTGGAGGGATACGCACTGGAGTAAAGTTATTTTAGGTTGTGTTTTGGCTGATCTGTTCCCACCTGTGTCTGCAGGTTACTACAGAGATGACCGAAGCAGGTTCCCCTACGAGCGGAGACCCACCTCCAGGGCGTACATTGCTCCTGGGGAGGGAGACTTCTACTACTGTGGGGGGGCGTTTGGAGGCCGCCTGCAGGAAGTTCACCTGCTCGCCAAAACCTGCCGTGCCAACTTTGAGGCTGACGCCAAGGATGGCATCGAGGCTGCGTGGCAGGAGGAGAGTCACCTGAACAGGTAGATGGAGGGAGCTGGGTTAGGGTTAGGGTTAGGGTTAGGGTTAGCTGAACAGCTGATGGTTTTATGTTGTGATTATTATACTTCCTGTGTTTTCAGGTACATGTGGACCAACAAGCCCAGTAAGGTTCTGTCACCTGAGTACCTGTGGCAGGACTTCAAATCCAGAAACCCCGAGGTTCACATCGTCAGGTTCTCTGGAGTCATCAAGAACTACGCTGAGATCCGACCCAATGTCTGAGAGACCTGGACTGAACCAGACTGAACCGGAATCACCCGGACTAGACCACACTGGATTGGAAGACCAGAATCCCTTACAGTCATGGTTTGAAAAGCCCAGCTGCGCCTCCACACACCTGTGGACCTGGTCCATACCTGTCTCGAACACTTACCCAGGATTTACCTCCTCACCTGACCTCTGGTCCTGGTTCTGGTTCTGGTTCTCAGTCCTCAGCTTCATGGCTCAAACTCCAAACACCACAGGTTTAGATTAAAGGTCCGGCCCCCTCCAAGACTCAGGACCTGCAGCTAACGTGGCTTCAGCTCTACTGCACATGTGCAGCTGAGGCTTCTGCTCCTCCACACACAACTGTGACGCTCAGTGGCAACAAACATTTGAACTAAATGAAAATGTAAATTTTTCACAAATAGAAACTCTGATGTTTCATGAGTTGATTCTGTCTCTGGTTCAGTTTATTAAATAAGTTTCACTTGCCTATTAATCAACATGAAAAAATGTTGAACCTCAAACTGCAGCTGAAAATCCAGTTTATTCTTCATTACAACTGAAAAATATAAAAATGTCAAATATACACATGAAATAAAATGTATATGTGTATATAAATGCCCCCCGCCCATCTGTTACAACAGGAGAAAGAATGGGAGAAAATAAATATACATGAATATATACAGTAATAAAACAGCTCCATCTGCTGGTGGAGGCAGAGACACACACACACAGACACACACAGACACACAGACACACACAGACACACACACAGACACACAGACACACACCCAGACACACACACAGACACACACACAGACACACACAGACACACAGACACACACAGACACACACACAGACACACAGACACACACCCAGACACACACACAGACACACACACAGACACACACAGACACACAGACACACACAGACACACACACAGACACACAGACACACACCCAGACACACACACAGACACACACACAGACACACACAGACACACAGACACACACAGACACACACACAGACACACAGACACACACCCAGACACACACACAGACACACACACAGACACACACAGACACACAGACACACACAGACACACACACAGACACACAGACACACACCCAGACACACACACAGACACACACACAGACACACACAGACACACAGACACACACAGACACACACACAGACACACACAGACACACACAGACACACACACACACACACAGAGGTTTAATATGTAAAAATCCCCACCCCCACCCTCGTGTTCCCTGTTATCACATTGCAAACAACAATCAGTCTCTTCCTGTTCAGCCCTTCTACTATCAACACGACTTCCTGTCCCACAACAGGAAGTGACACAACAAGAGGATCGGGACTGACTCACATCCAGAGACCAGCGCTGGTTTCTGGTGCATTCAGGTGCAGCTCTGGTCTCTGCGGTGTGTTCAGGTGCAGCTCTGGTCTCTGTGGTGTGTTCAGGTGCAGCTCTGTTCTCTGTGGTGTGTTCAGGTGCAGCTCTGGTCTCTGTGGTGTGTTCAGGTGCAGCTCTGGTCTCTGATGCATTCATGTGCATGAAGCCTTTGATCAGTCGCTCTTTGTCAGTTTTATATTGACTGAAAGTAACTGTTGTCTGATTGGTTGATTGTAGACATGACCACAGCAGCATCAGAGAACCTCTGCATGTGTTTTTGTATGAGAGAGAGAGAGAGAGAGAGAGAGAGAGAGAGAGAGAGAGAGAGAGAGAGAGAGAGAGCAAAACAAGTTGAGACTCTTTCATCATGAGGGTGCTGATGCAGCTGCAGATATGACGTGTGTGTGTGTTCTTGTCTGTCTCTGTGAGGACCAGTGTGACTCACTTTGATCCAGACCAACAGTTTGAGGGTTGTGGAGTTAGATTCAGATCTGAAGACCAGGTCTCTGGTTAGACCTCCTCAGACTTCAACTAAACCAACACCATCATTCTCATGATGTTGAAGAGTCAAACCTCATTCTACATTCTCCACATTGAACCAAATCATGTGTTTAACAGATGTTCACCTGAGCTCACATCTCCATCTCCACACCAGTGACTTCTGTACAAACAGACCTGTAAGTTTTTACCTTCAGCATCGTTGTGTTTACAAGACCAGAGGTTCTAACTCGTCCTATGAGCAGCTCCAGGACTCACCGGAGGCTACAGTGACAGGAGCTAACTGGTTAGCATGCTAACTTTAGTGGAAGGGAAGACGTGACAGAGACAGGGTTAACGTCAGTGTTTGTTTCCACCTCTGGAGACACTATGTAACTCATTTGCATAATCCCCGCCTACCGGACAATTTGACACGCCCTCAAACGAAGCTGGTTAGAGCGCAGGCTGAGAGGAGTGTGGATAGTTTCAGCCTGTTGCCATGTCAACAAGACGCTGCTTCCCTCGTGAACAGGTTCAGTAGAGTAACATTTCAGTAACGTTAACGTTAGCTTTCACCTCCTGACAGCAGACGTTCACCTGTCAACAGAGCAGCATCAGTGTGATGTCACAATCAACAGCAAACAGGTAAAAAATTCAGTCAACACAGGCTGTGACCTCTGACCTGTCCCCCATCTGATCCATGATTCAGGCTCAAACATGAACTAATGGACCAGACGAGTCTCCATGGCAGGTTAGCTACATCCTGTTAGTCCGGAGTTTGGGTGCTAGTTACTGAGTTTAGGTACAAGCTACTGAGTAGCTAAACTGACTTTAGTTACTAGTTAAAGATGAGTTACTAGTTACTGAGTTTAACAGTTTGCTGGTAAGAAGATGAGTGGGTGCTGTCCCCTATGCAGGTTTCGGCCAATCAGAGGAGAGCGTGCTGTTAACAAGCTCTGAGCTCAGCTGATTTGGTGAACAACAGTTTGAGATTAAACCATAGAGCTACAAGTACAAACGTGTGTGTGTGTGTGTGTGTGTGTGTGTGTGTGTGTGTGTGTGTGTGTGTGTGTGTGTGTCTCTGTGTGTGTGAAAGGGAGAGTAGAAACAGTGGGACTGTGGGACTTTTTCTCTCTCTTTCTCTTTCCTGTCCTGTTAGAATAAAAGTCCTGAACTCAGATCAGCAGCATGTTGGAGACACTGACACTCAGCACAGCTCACATCTTCATCTTCATCACCTTCATCATGATCAGCTGGACCAGCCTCCTCGTCCTCTGCAGCGTCCTGAGTCCTGCTCTCTGCTGTGATTGGCTCAGACACTACGGTCACTACAGCAACATCTCTCTGACCCTCATCCGCCTCATGGTGAGTACAGCTCTGACTCCAGGTCCTGGAGGAGGTTTGTGTGTAAGTCTGACTGATTAACTGTTTTTGAAAAACAGAAGGAGGAGAGAAAGAGGAAGTCATCACAAAGACAGGAAGTGTGTGTGTGTGTGTAAGTAGTCAAAGTTCAGAACTCATAATATTAGGGTTAAAACATTCACATTCTCGCACACACATTAATAACAGGAGGGTGTGTGTGGAGAGAGACAATCAAGGTGCCCTCGCACGCCCAAATCCTTTTATGGCCTGTGTATGTGGGTGGGTTAAAGCACACACACACACACACACACACACACACACACACACACACACACACACACACACACACACACACACACACACAGACATGATTTCATTTCAGGGCAAGCAAGCACAACTGAAGAATGAGAATGAGAGAGAGTGGGCGGGGGGGGGGACTCAGAGGTGAAACAGAGAGAGAGAGAGAGAGAGAGAGAGAGAGAGAGAGAGAGAGAGAGGAGAGAGAGAGAAGCGAGAGAGAGATGCGAAAAGAGAGAGAGAGAGAGAGACAGGAGGAGAGAAGAGAGAGGAGGAAGGCGAGAGGAGAGAGAGAGAGAGAGAGAGAGAGAGAGAGAGAGAGAGAGAGAGCGATAGAGAGAGAGAGAGAGAGAGAGGGGAGGGGGCAGCTGAGCCTGTGTAGATCAGTTCTTCAGACTGAAGAGTCAGACAGAGCAGAGCACGAATCAAACGGACGACCTGAGGACGAGGAGCTGCTGCTTTCATTTACCTTTATTAACAAACGGACAAACAAACAGAGGACGAGCTGCTTCTGTCGACAGCAGAGAAACAGGTTTGAAATCTTTTCTTCTGCTCTCTTATGTTCTAAAGTTCATTTGTTTAACAGTGAAAACTCTTTGTCACCTGTGTGAACCTGAACCTGAACCTGAACCTGAACCAGGTTCATCTTCATCTCTAAACCAACAACACTGTGTAAAAACGCTCTTCACATTCAGAGTCTGACTCACAGAATCATTTACCATCAACAACAGGCTGAGTTTTATTAGTAAAATTAATGTTCAATATTTCTTCATTAGCTGAGAAATAAATGCATTTCATGTTTTTTATTTTAAGATAATTGTATTTAGAGAAAATTTCTAATTTAAGTGTGTACATGCAATTGATGTTTCATCAGAACCAGTGCTGAAACGAGTTCACTGTGAAAATACAGTTTATTATTATTCAGCATCATAAACAACATTGAGCTGCTTCTGTCTGACTGAAGAGAAACTATCAGTCAAATTAATCATTTAATTCCTCCTTATGACCATAGACACTCAAACACAATAAAAATGTCCCAGTTTGTTTGGTCCATTTAATTAAACTAGAGAGCACAGATTACTGTGGTCATTCAGCTACAGTGTTTAACAGCTGCAGTTACTAACGTCTGAGAGATGTTTGATCTGTGCTCAGATGGAAGTCTGATTCAGAAGGTGTCAGTCAGGTGTGAACCGTCAGGAAGGAGACCAAACACAAATACAATACAACAGGGTCATTTGCATAATGACACGTACTCAGTGACATGAAAGTGATAGTTCAGCTGATCTGACGTGGTGTTGTGTGAGGTCGTCTTTTTTTTCTTTCAGGTGTGTGTCTCCATGGCGTCAGGTGTGTGTGTGTTGCTAAGTGTTTGTGTCGGTGTGTGTGTGGCCTTTAACCTCGACACGTCATTCCCGCTGCTGAAGACGGGCGGAGATGGGAGTCTGTTCGGTCTGTCTGTCGCCCTGCACCAAGACCTGAAGACAGACGCTTACAGGTGAGTACACACCTGTCTGACAGTACGCCTGTCTGTACACCTGTCTGTGTTGATGTGTATCATATGTAGCATTAGCTCGGAGAGCTAGCATCAGTAATGGATAACTGTCAAAGCTGTTGCCACCAGAGTCCACTTGGAGCCAGGACCTTCAGTCTGTGCTGGTCTGTTGTCAAACTGTTGTTTAACTGAAGTGCAGCCTCAGTCTTGATTTGGGTTGAGGTCTGAAAACCAGCAGCAGCAGGTCGGTTCAGCTCATGCAGGTGTGTCGTGTACCTGCTCTTCTGTCTGAGCATAGGTAAATAGTTGACAGTCACTGCTCAGACTTCCTGTTTCAGTGAACTGGCTGTGGTTGTGGTTCAGCTGTAAACTGTTCTCATGGACCCGTGAGAGCAGTTCCCCTGCAGCAGGAAAACCATGAGAACAAGCTGCTGACACATCTGCAGTATGTGATCATGTGCTTAATTTACATATTTATCAGGTCACAGACGTGTTTGTTTCCCAACAGAGTCTCTGAACCACCTGTAGAGATCTGGTTCTATTCAGACCCTCACAGATTCTGGTTCAGGTTAAAGATCCTGTTCTGGTTTCATACATAAACAGTTCAACCTGTTTATTTACATTTAACATAAACCAAAGAGACAAGTCTCTTCCAGAGACCAGGTCCACACCCAGAGACCTGGTCTCTGGATGTGGACCTGGTCTCTGGA
>NW_019178761.1:153781-174888 GCF_002260705.1 Seriola dumerili
CACGTAGATCTGAGTTTATCAGCGGTGAGGTTGCAGACGGAGCAGATTGAGTCCTGTAACTGCATCTCTCAAAACAGCTTAACACAATATTCAAACCAATAATGCAACATTAATAACGAATCCATTCAATATCACTACACGTAAGTAACTCGTACAGTATTTCAACTATAATGTGCATCTGTAATCTAATTCAGCGCCTCCTCTCGCATATTAGATCACTGGAAAAGAATCAGCTTGCCGCCTTTCACGTGTGGAGCGCCAGTACATTACACTTTTGCATGTCCAGTCACTGAACACAAGGACAAAAGAAAGGCTATGGCTTGGAGAAAGGCACTGCATCCTGGAACTCCTTCAAGGAGCTTTTAAATTTCTTCAGAGTTCCCTAGGGAATGGTATGAAATACCCAGGGGCCTTGTAAAGCATACCATGCAACTCCTTCATGAATACCTGAATATCTGGAGCAGCTCTCAAACCTTGAAATGCCCCAAAGCCGCATTCCAAGTATTCCTGGAATTCCTTCAAGGACACCTGAGATGTCCTGGAGGACGCTGAGTTCAAGTCTGAATACATAAATCAATGATTTTATAAGATATATTTATATGGGGCTTTTGTGCCTTTATTAGGAACAGTGTGAGAGGGGGCGGGGGGGATGACTATGCAGAAAAGGGTCCGTCTGATTGCGGGACTGCGACCAGACTGTGGCCTCTACAGCATGGGGACGCCTGCTACAACCACGCAACCAACACGACGCTCCATAAAGCTGAGTTTTGTTCCTTTCGTTGGCACATTACAGAGTCTCAAGGATCACACACACACACACACACAAGCAACCACAATCACACACACACACACACACAATCACACACACACACACACACACACACCCACACCACACACGACCAAGGCAGGAACAGACAATGAACAGCTGAGGTATCTGACTCAGATCACAGCCCCTCCCTCAGTGATGGGTCAGCTTGTGCAGGTGAGAAGTGGTCGGGGTCTGAATCGTGTCACTTTTCAAAGTGAACATGCGAGGTCGACATTATACAACTGTGTGTGTGTAGTGTGTGTGTGGTGTGTTTCTTCCTGTTTCTGATCTTCCAGATCAGCTCTACATCAGCTGAACCACCAGCAGCTCAGTTTGTGTTACCAATGGCGATGAGATGACAGGTATCAATGTGTCAAACGCCCGTAACCCTCTCTCTTCAAGGTACTTCCATGATCCGACGCCTCATTGAAGAAAATGTCTGGGTGGCATCACACAGCCAAGAGCTCTGTCTCTTGACAGCCCCTCCCACCATGAGACTGCAGAGAGCTCTCAGGTAGGTTCTGGTCCCTGGTCTGGTTCTGGTTCTGAGGTTCAAGAGGGTCTGAAAAATGGACATTGGTGGAGTCACAGCTGATGGAGAAGACCTTGATCATCGTGACCTGAGTCCATGATGACTTCACAGAGACCTCCAGGACATCATGAGGGTTTCCTCCACAAAAGGACCGCAAAAACCCACCTCTAATCTTAGTTCTGGATCAGGTCTAGATGTTTGGTTGACCAATCACTGAGGAGGAGGTGTCTGAGGGCGGGACCCAACAATGCAGAGGAAACCATCGACCTCAACCTGAACCCCATGAACTCCACAGGAAACCGAATTATTACAGTGTGTGTGGTGGTCAATCATACCAGCCAATCCAATTAGGGAACATAAAGAGATTGGGGTCATGGTGAACCATGAAGACAGACAGCCAGGTGACCTCTGAGTGACCTCATCACTGAGGTTTTCATTGACCACAGAACAGCGGCACACATACTGGACCTGAATACTGACTGTATGGGGGCTGGATACTGGACCTGATACTGGACCCCTGATAACTGGGACCTGATACTAAGGACTGATACTGGACCTATACTGGACCTGAATACTGGACGCTGATACTGGGGGGCTGATACTGGAACTGATACTGGACGTAATCGCTGATACCTGAAGGACCTGATACTGGACCTGATACTGGAACTGATACTGGACTGATACTGGAACTGAACTGGATGAACTGACTGATACTGGACAATGATACTGGACTGATACTGGGACTGATATGGACCTGGATATCCTAAGGACCTGATAACCTGAACTGCAGTCTATGAGAACTGGTCTGGGACATGATACTGGACTGATACTGGACGCGGAGCTCTGAGCTATCTGGACCTGATACTGGAGCTTGTGTCCAGATGCACCTTGTGGACTAACCTCAATACCCAGATTCCTCCTTAAACACTTTTACATAACGATCCCTCAAACCTCTTTCTAGATTACAAGGACCAGACCATTTTCTAGAAGAACTTCCCTCAGAAACCTGGAAACACTTCAAGGACCTTTCCAGGCCCCACCCAACCATCTGATGCTTCATCATAACTTCAGGAGAAATACATGTAGGTGTAACACTGCATGTGGCCGCACCCTGACTGAAGTGTGTGCTGTGTGTGTTGTTGATGTGTGTGAATTCCCTGGGTGTAACAGAAGTTTTAAAGGTATTTTCATTTACAGAACAACGTGCAGTGTAATTATACACTACAACACACACAGCAACACACACACACACACACACACACACACATCACACAGCACACACCGAACAGCACACACACACTGGTTATGTTCATGAATAGATAAGGCCAGTCTGGTCTGTCTTTCTTGATCAGGACTGTTAACAAGTGTGTGTGTGTGTGTGTGTGTGTGTGTGTGTGTGTGTGTGTGTGTGTGTGTGTGTGTGTGTGTGTTGTAGTGTAATAATACACTGCACGTGTTCTGTAAATGAAAAATACTTTAAACTCTGTTACACAAGAGGAATTCACACACACACACACACACACACACTCAGTCAGGTGCGTGCCCTGCAGTGTTAATAATGTATTTCTCCTGAAGTATGAGAAGCATCAGAGGTGGTGGGGCCTTGAAAAGGTCCTTGAAGTGTTTCCAGGAGTCACTGAGGAAGTTCTTCAGAAAGATGTCTGGTCCTTGTAAACCTAGAAGAGGTTTGAGGGACGTGTAAAGCTGTTTAAGGAGGAAATCTGGGTTATGAAGTTAGTCCACAAGGTGGCACTGGACAAAGTCCAGTATCAGTCCAGTATCAGGTCCAGTATCAGGTCCAGTATCAGTCCAGTATTAGGTGTGCCGCTGTCTGTGGATCAACTGAAGGAAACCGCAGTGATGAGGTCACTCAGAGGTCACCTGGCTGTCTGTCTTCATGGTCACCATGACAACCATCTCTTTATGTTCCCTAATTGTATTGGCTGGTAATGGACCACACACACACTGTAATAATGTCGTTTCCTGTGGGAGTTCAGGGGTCAGGAGGTCGATGTTTCCTCTGATTGGTTGAGAGTCCCGCCCCTCAGACACCTCCTCCTCAGTGATTGGTCAAACCAAACATCTAGACCTGATCCAGAACTAAGATAGAGGTGGTTTTTGGGTCCTTGTGGAGGAAACCCTCATGATGTCCTGGAGGTCTCTGTGAAGTCACATGACTCCAGGTCACATGATCAAGTCTTCTCCATCAGCTGTGACTCCACATGTCCATTTTCAGACCCTCTGAACCCAGAACCAGAACCAGGACCAGGACCAGAACCACCTGAGAGCTCTGCAGTCTCAGTGGTGGGAGGGGCTGCAGAGACAGAGCTCCTGGTGTGTGATGTCACCAGACATTTCTTCAAGGAGGCGTCGGATCATGGAAGGACCTTGAAGAAGAGAGGGGTACGGGCGTTTGACACATGATACCTGTCATCTCATCGCCATGGTAACACAACTGAGCTGCTGTGTGTTCAGCTGGAAGAGTGATCTGAGATCAGGAAACAGGAAATGAAACACACACACACACACACACACGTTTATAATGTCGACCTCAGCTGTTCACTTGAAAAGTGACACGTTCAGACCCCGACCACTTTCTCACCTGCACACAGCTGACCAATCACTGAGGGAGGGGCTGTGATCTGAGTCAGATGACCTCAGCTGTCTGTCATTGTCTGTTTCCTGTCCTTGGTCCGTGTGTGTGTGTGTGTGTGTGTGTGTGTGTGTGTGTGTGTGTGTGTGTGTGTGTGTGTGTGTCCTTGAGACTCTGTAATGGCAACAAAGGAACAAAACTCAGCTTTATGGAGCGTCGTGTGGTGCAGTGGGTTGAGCAGGCGCCCCATGTGTAGAGGCCACAGTCGGCCTCGGTTCGAGTCCCGCATCAGACGGCCCTTTGCTGCATTTCATCCCCCTCTCTCTGCCTCCCCCCTTCCTGTCGCTCTCTCCTATCCTGTCCAATAAAGGCACAAAAGCTCAAAAAATATACTTTAAAAAATTCAGATTTATGTTCATCAGACTGACTCAGCGTCCTCCAGGACATTCCAGGTGTCCTTGAAGGAATTCCAGGATACTTTGGAATGCCTTTGGGGCATTTCAAGGCTTGAGACTTGCAGCGTTGTTCAAGATATTCAGGGTATCATTGAAGGAGTTGCAGGATGCTTTACAAGGCCCCTGGAGTATTTCATACCATTCCAGGACTCCTTGAAGAAATTTAAAAGCTCCTTGAAGGAGTTCCAGGATGCAGTGCCTTGCTCTACAGGTCCTGTCCCAACTGTCTCACCTGTTTCACCTGTCTAACAGGCTGTTGGTCGGAGCTCCCAGGGAGAAGGCGGAGCCTGATGTTCCAGCCAATCGAACAGGAGGCGTGTACAGCTGCCCGATCACCGTGAACCAATCAGACTGTAGCAGGATGAAGCTCGTCGACCCGAGTGAGTCAAGTTTATATCTGATGAAGAAGAGCTGAACACAACACAGGTTCCTTTAATGTAATTTAAATGAGAGGCTCTGATTGGCTGGTCTGTAATGTCTGTGTCAGCCAATCAGAGAGCGGCATTCAGAGCTCAGGTCTGATGTTATCAGTGCCCTGCTGCATTACGAGCGCTCCATCCCTCAGTGTGAAGTGACAGCTGCTGCTTTTATCACAGCGCAGACATGATAAGACTTCCTGAGTGGGCGGTAATCAGTGGTAACCACAGCAACTGCCAGTCATGAAACTGTCCTGTTACTGTTCCAGATGTGAACCTGGCTGAGGACCTGATTGAAGACATGTGGTTGGGTGTCTCAGTAGCGAGTCAGGGCCGACCCGGAGGGCGGGTCCTGGTGAGTCTGTGTTCTCATTGGCTGATTAGTCTGTAACTGTTTAAAGGGTCAGACGCGAGTCCAGAACTTTAATGACTGACTGGTCACTAACCAACTTATGAACTGACTGACCAACTAACTAATTAACTCACTGACTATCTACCTAACTAATCTAACTGACTGCTGACCAGCTGAATATCTGGAACATGATTAACTAAGTCACACCAATAACTACCAACTACTTGTACTAACTACTATCCTGTTGTCTAACTGACAAAATGCAACAGTGATCTCACTAACTAACTAACTAACTAGCTGTCCACCCTGTCTCCAGGCATGTGGACATCGGTTTGTTAAACTCTATGGACCATTAGAACTCAGGCAGATGATTGGCCGATGTTATCTCCGTGGAAATGACCTACAGTACCATGACAACGACTCACACTGGCAGAACCCAGAGCAGCCCTGCAGGTAGATCACATGACACAGATCAAAGGTCACAGGTCACATGACACATGATATTCATGGTCAGTAAACGTGTGTGTGTGTGTGTGTGTGTGTGTGTGTGTTTAGTCACCTGGGTGATGTCAGAGCAGAGGTCATGTGTAACATGGGGATTTCAGCTTCCATCACTCAGACTGAGGTCATCGTCGGATCACCTGGAAGCTACGAATGGCAAGGTACCGTTCTGTTCTGCTGTGGTGACTGAAACTGACTCACCACTTTTACTTTAATCTATTGTTTGTTTGTGTGTGTGTGTGTGTGTGTGTGTGTGTGTGTGTGTTTGTGTTGTAGGAAACGTCCATGTGTCCTGGATGAACCCAGACGATGTCTTTGACACTCAGAAGAACTCCTTCACCAACATGCAGAGCAGGAACATTTATATTGGTGAATTCTCCCTTTAAATCTCCATAAAAAACATAGACAGAGACTTTCTTCACTCTCAAAGTAATCCAGTGGTCTGTTGTCAAACTGTTGTTTAACTGAAGTGCAGCCTCAGTCTTGATTTGGGTTGAGGTCTGAAAACCAGCAGCAGCAGGTCGGTTCAGCTCATGCAGGTGTGTCGTGTACCTGCTCTTCTGTCTGAGCATAGGTAAATAGTTGACAGTCACTGCTCAGACTTCCTGTTTCAGTGAACTGGCTGTGGTTGTGGTTCAGCTGTAAACTGTTCTCATGGACCCGTGAGAGCAGTTCCCCTGCAGCAGGAAAACCATGAGAACAAGCTGCTGACACATCTGCAGTATGTGATCATGTGCTTAATTTACATATTTATCAGGTCACAGACGTGTTTGTTTCCCACCAGAGTCTCTGAACCACCTGTAGAGATCTGGTTCTATTCAGACCCTCACAGATTCTGGTTCAGGTTAAAGATCCTGTTCTGGTTTCATACATAAACAGTTCAACCTGTTTATTTACATTTAACATAAACCAAAGAGACAAGTCTCTTCCAGAGACCAGGTCTCCGCCCGGGGACCTGGGCTCTGGATGTGGGACCTGGTCTCTGGATTGTGACCTGTGGTCCTCTGGATTGTGGATCCTGGTCTCTTGGGTTGGACCTGGTCTCTTGAATGTGGACTGTCTCTGGATGTGGACCTGGTCTCTGGATGTGGACCTGGTCTCTGGTGTAACAGTCCTGAGTCAAGACAAGACAGACCAGACTGTGCTCATCTATCTGAACACAACCAGTGTGTGTGTGTGTGTGTGTGTGTGTGTGTGTGTGTGTGTGTGTGTGTTTTCAGGATACTCCATCACTCAGGCTCGTCGTCTTCTCTCTGAACTTAATGAAACCATAGTAACAGGTGATGGACGACTTTACTGTCACTCCTATATTGATTTTTCAGCCAGAACACACAGATATTGATGTATTGATGTATTGATTGTTGTATTGATTGACAGGAGCTCCTAAGGACAGTAAAGATGACGCCCGTGGCTCTGTGCTGCTGGCAGTGAAACACAATAATAAACTGATAGTTCAGCAGACTTTACGTGGTGAACAGACGGGCTCGTACTTCGGCAACGCCGTGGCAACCACCGACCTCAACAACGACGGGTAACGTGACAGGTTACAGGTCACATGATTCACACTGATGTCATCATTTAGGTCGTCTTGAGGACGGTATCTGGTCCAGTCTTTGACCTGAGTCAGAGTTTTCACATTGTAGAGAAACAAAATTCAGTAATGAAGAGAAACCTTTTTAATGTCTAATCATGTCAAGACCAAACCCACCTTTTAATTTAGATTGAGGTTTTACACAGTTTATTCTCCTTGTATTAACTTATCAGCGACTGGGGGAGACATGATTTTGAATTTTTGGAAACAATTTAACCACGATTGAATTTTTAAATTAGTATTTTAGTTTAACATTTTATATTCATATTCAGAATCAAATCTTTAGCTTCATGTGAAGAACTCGTGTTAACAGGAATATAGAGCATCTATCAATAAATATATAATAATATATATTGATATATAAAGAATAGATAGACCCTGACGAGTCTGAGGTCGCAGCATGGGTCGGTAACGTCTTGGTTCTGCCCTGCAGCTGGAACGACCTGCTGGTGGGCGCTCCTTTTTACTTCCACCGTCAGCAGGAGGCGGGTGGGGCAGTCTATGTCTACATGAATGCAGGAGGAAGGTTTGATTCCAGACCCAGTGTGGTCCTGAGGGGGCCGGACAGATCTGGGTTTGGTATGGCTGTTACTGCTGCTGGAGACCTGAACCAAGATGGCTTCCAGGGTGAGGACACACCTCGCTGATGATGACATGATGGTCACGTTAGTAATCAGTAACCATTAATCAGCTTGTTGTTGTTTCTCAGACTTTGCAGTCGGAGCTCCTTTCCATGAAACAGGAAGTGTGATGATCTGGACTGGGAGCAGTGGGGGGGTCTCTACAGAACCGAGCCAGGTCTCACACAAGTTTGTCTTCCTGTACTTAAGAGAACCCTCATTAACATAAACCTGACCCTTACCTGAATCCCACACCCCCTGTCTCTGTGCAGGTGATCAGGGGCAGCAGTGTCTCTCCTGGGTTCAGGACTTTCGGGTACTCCCTGTCCGGAGGTCTGGATGTTGATGGGAACAGATATCCAGACCTGGTGGTTGGTTCTCTGGATGACAGCGTTGCTCTGCTCAGGTAGTCAGGTCATTTACGATGTTCTGTTCATGTTCCGTTATACCTCTACTGCTCCACATTTAAAAAAAATATATGTAACATTTATATTTATAGTATATATATATATTATATACACATGTACTGTATATATTTTCTTTAGTGTAGATTTCAAATAGAAAACATCAGCTACAGTGTGAAACAACATAAAACATGTTTATAAGTTTATAATAAGTTTATAATAACTAATAACAACTATACAGTCTGTGTGTAAACATGTAAATAAACATGTTGCTCACATGTTTACATATCAGTTATTGATTCTTTTAATTGATTGATTAATTGTTTCCTCAGAACTCGTCCAGTCATCCACCTGAATAAAACCCTCAGAGTTTCTCCAGACGTCGTCGACCCGAACAGCTGCAACTTCTGGTGAGATTCAAAGCTGATACTTGCTCACAGGCTAACAAGCTAACATGCTAACAGACTGACTCAGTGTGTGTGTGTGTGTGTGTGTGTGTGTGTAGGGTTAGATGTCATCATTTAGGTCGTCTTGAGGACGGTATCTGGTCCAGTCTTTGACCTGAGTCAGAGTTTTCACATTGTAGAGAAACAAAATTCAGTAATGAAGAGAAACCTTTTTAATGTCTAATCATGTCAAGACCAAACCCACCTTTTAATTTAGATTGAGGTTTTACACAGTTTATTCTCCCTGTATTAACTTATCAGCGACTGGGGGAGACATGATTTTGAATTTGTGTGTGTGTGTGTGTGTGTGTGTGTGTGTGTGTGTGTGTGTGTGTGTGTGTGTGTGTGTGTGTGTGTGTATCAGTATCCAGGTGGAGGTGTGTTTCTCCTACATCTTTAGTACCGGAGAGAGGAGAGACAGAGACAACATCAGTGAGTAAACAACAACAGTCCGAGCTCTATACTGTGAACTGGTGTCTGTCAATCAATCATTTCAGCTCTAAAAGAATTAATTTAAATGAATTTATATTGAAGCCCACAGTGAGGTTTTCTGTTTACATCCTGTGGAAGTTACTCTTTAGACTAAGAGGTCAGTCTGTGGATATTATTTGTTGCCTGTGGACTTTGGATTTACTGCAGCAGTTAATTAAGTTACACGACTTTTGTGGTGGCATTTGAAGTCCAGAAAGAGGTCGGTAACTGTAGGCACAGATGGGGACAGGCTGGTGGAGGAACAGAGGAGTGAGTTGTTTGAGTCCTCTGGGACCTGGAGGACAGTTCTGGGAGGACAGCATAGCTCTGCTTCCAGCTCCGGGTCAAGCCGCCGTGTCTGGCTGTCGGTCTGGGGGTGGAACCCGGAGGAGAGACTGACTGAAGCGCCCAGGAGGCTGCAACATTCCTTCCAGAAAGAGGTGCCCAATTGGGGGTGGGTCAGAGACCAGGTCTCTTTACTGTGCAGGCAGAGGATGTGGTCCAACATGAGTCCATGAGTTTATTTAGTACAATCAGCCAGACCAGGATAACAGGCGTCATACAAGACAGGCTGGGTCCACACATCCTCAGTCCAGAAGTCATCAGCAGAGTGAGCAGACCCTTCACCACCTCCTTCCAGCAGCAGTGAGGTCAAACACCTTCCTCAGCACAGATGTGAACAGCTGGACTCTCCAGTTCCCCAGAGTCTCGCTCAGCTGATAAGCAGGGAGATGATGTAAATGACATGTAATGTATGTTCTACCCCCCCAGTCTGAGTTTAGATTTTCCCAAAGTCCCTCTCCTCCAATCATTGTAACCTCCACAGTTTGAGAATAATAACTGGTATAAATACATCATATCATAAGATCATCAGAGCTGTTATCACAATCAGTTTCCTGGACCTGCAGGTTTCCAGTTCAACAGACGGAATCATCTGTTCATAAAGTCAAGACACGTCCAACAGTGTCGACACAAACCTGACTTCACTATGTCAGAAAAACCAGGATCAAAGACATTACATCACATTTCAAGTTTACAGTCATCCCTGCTAATGCTAACATGCTAACCTGATAGATGGAGTGTTTACGAGGACACGATGCTAACGAGTCTGTTTATAGTGAGGAGTCATTAATTATCATCAACCAGCTTCCTGTGTGTGTGTGTGTGTGTGTGTGTGTGTGTCTGTGCGTGTGTGTGTATGTGTGTGTGTGTGCGTGTGCGTGTGCAAGCGAGCGAGCGCTCTCAGCTAATTGGCCAACCTGATTGATTGATAGAGCAAAGCTGTCAATTAAACCATGCTGTTAATCAACAAAGTGACATACAGACACACACACACACACACACACACATTAGATGACATCATAATGTTTCCTTGTGTGTCCTCATGTCCTTGTCCTCTGTGTGTTTTTCTCTGAATGATAAATCACATTACAGAAACTGATATTATTACATCTGAGACACACACACACACACACACACACACACACACACACACACACACACACACACACACACACACACTTCCTCTGAGAGATCTGTGTGTCCTAGTTCTGGCTTGTTAATTTGACCAATCAGAGACGAGGTCACACTGTTGCTATGACACCAAAACCTCCAAACACACACACACACACACACACACACACACACACACACACACACACATATGTGATTAATGAAAGCAGAAGTAAATAATAAAGTAAATGAACAGTGACTGAACAAACATAATAATATGATGATAATAATTCATAATAATTAAGATGATGATTTTTTTGCATTTATTTATCTATCATGATGAATGTGGACGGGCTGTTACCGTGGCAACTCTGTGATGTTGGATCATTCTCCTTTGTTAGAGGACTTGAAAGGCAGCACTCAGCAGAACCGTCAGTCAGTCAGGGACATTCGTGTTTACAGGACTGATAGTTTTGGAGATACTTGGTTTCCATAGGACAATGACAACATGGTGGTTAATAATTAAAGACTAAATAGCAATGATAATTTAACACTGAGTAACTAACTGTTTTAACTAAGCTAACCAGGTTAGTTTGGTGGTTTTAGCACTGAGCTGGTCTTCACCTGTAACTTGAGATTAATGAATGTAACGACCTGATCACCTGATCACCTGTCAGATATAATGTACCTGAACTCATCATGTAAACACATCAGTTAACAGACAGGGTCCTGGATCCTGTGGATCCATATTCTTCTCTTTAAGGTTCTTGTGTAGTTGTGGTCTTCATGGTGGATCAGTGTTGGAAAAATTGTGATACTTTATGATAAACGTAACCTTCTTAAAGGGAAATTATCCTGAATAGAACTTTTCATTATTGCGTTTACTTTTAAGACAGGAGTTGTCAGAGAGGAGCACAGTGACCTTCGCTGTTCCTCCTCGCCACTACACCCAAACATTAGCTATGATGAGGCATGAATCGAGTCTCTACTGTGTCTATCTCATTTCAGCAACAATGTGAGGTCACTCTCACATATTCTGTGTATAAATTCTGTGTGAATCTTGCATTCTTTGAACATTTGCACTGCGAGTTCTTGTGTGTAACTTGTTCCCTTGCTGCAAGAATAAATATCCTACTCTTGTGAATTTTCAGATGGTGTTCCTGAGTTTATTTGATCATTTACTGAACAATCAGACTGTGTCAGGTCTGTGTTACTTTGTGTTACATTACTTCACTGAGTCTGTTTCCTATAAACAATAACAGTTTTTACTGTTTTTATGGATCATCATCCTGTGACTGAACAAATCACTGATTCAATGCTCGTGATCAGAGAGTGCAATGATTTCAGTTGTTGTTGTTATTTATTCTGTGAAACCTGTGATTTTACCTTCATGTCATATACAGATTTACAGTGTGTGTTGTCTCATGCTAACATGACACTGTGTCTTCCTCTCACAGCTGTCCACTTCACTGTGACTGCTGACATCACCAGTGTCAAGTCCCGCCTCCATTTCCATGCCAACAAGCAGAGCATTTATTCCGGTTACCTGTCGATGCCGAGTAAACAGTGCGAATCCCTGCGAGTTGGACTGCTGGTGAGTCACACTCATTTAACACAAGACAGCGCCCCCTACAGGTGAAGCCATTCATCACAGTCACATCGCGAGGACTCATTACAAAGATCAGGAACCTCGCTGATGATCTGATCTACAGATATTTTTATTATTATTTATTATGTTTTTAGTTAGATTCAGAAAACTTTGTTCATCACTGAGAAAAGCAGGTTTACAACCTACATTTAAATACTGGAACTACAAATACAAACATGACAGTTCCCCACCTTTTTTAACAGCTGAGTGAAATCCATGCCAACACTATCATTAGCATCTTAAACTAACATTAAGAGGTTTGTGTCTGAACTCTATACTTGGTCAAGCATATCTCTTTATGTTTAATGAGTTGATTAGTTGATTAGAGGAAGTGGTGCTGCGTGTGATAAGACTGAACTTTAATCAGTCTGACAGTTCACATCCTGCTGCTCCACGAACTGCTGACGGCTCTGACACCAACAGTTTGACGTGTTTGAAAAGAACTTCTGGACATACGAGGTTTTTTCAGACGGCTCCTTGAGAGAGCGATGCTGGGCGTTGAGTCAGACGTTCCACATGCAGGACCAGGATTAGGACGTTTCGGACTCGTCCTGTCACGTCTGCGTGCCGTTCTTATCAGAGTGCTGTGTTTGACAGTTTCTCTCTTCCTGTTGTGATGTCAGATCTGTGATGACTCAGTGAGTCATGTGATGCTGACACGTTCAGACAGTCACATCAGGCCTGATGTTCCGCACTGTTCCAGTTAGTTCCATAACTGTAAAGACTGGTTCACATTCCTGCTGCTCGTTTTCAGCTGGATTTCCTCTCAGGAGATCTGCAGAGACCTGAGACCTGCAGAGACCTGAGACCTGCAGAGACCTGAGACCTGCTGAGACCTGCAGAGACCTGAGACCTGCAGAGACCTGAGACCTGCAGAGACCTGCAGAGACCTGAGACCTGCAAAGACCTGAGACCTGCAAAGACCTGAGACCTGCAGAGACCTGAGACCTGCAGAGACCTGCAGAGACCTGAGACTTGTCCACAGGTTGACGTTACTGTTGGCCCAATGTTCTCTGAGTTGCTGAGGTTCTCTTCTGTGTGTTTATTCCTCAGAGTCCGATCCGAGACCAAGTGGAACCTCTGGTTTTCTCCCTGAATGTCTCTCTGTACGAGAAGCTGCCGAAGAAAAGAGGTTCTATGCAGGACCTGAAACGCCTCCCTGTGCTGAGCCAGACACCCCGACCCTTCAGAACCCAGGTCAGAACCAAACAGAACCCAAGTCGGAACCAAACAGAACCAGAATCAGAACCAAGCCCAGTTCCCAAATGAGAACCAGAATCACCGACCCGAATCAAAGTCAGATATGAGGTCAGACCCAGCACAGCACCCATTGAAATCAAGGTCAGAACTCATTGGAACCCATTTCCTAACCAATCAAAAGCCCAGAGCAAAGGTCAGAACCTGGCACAGCTAAAGTCATAAGCAATCATTACAACAGAACACAATCCGGGTCATAACCAGGTCTTCAAACAGATCAGAACCTACATCAGAACCACATGTAAAACTACCTCACTGTTTGAATGTTCCCTCACTGATGCTGAATTTCTTAATCTGTCAGATCCATATCCAGAAGGCCTGTGGTTCTGATAACCGTTGCCATAGTAACCTGCAGATGGCGGCTCAGTTCACAGATGAAGACCAGAAACCCTTCACCATGTAAGTGGACCCTTCCTCCACGTTAAGAGAACTTGAGGGTTCTCATTCTGGTGATTTCACTACATGATGTTTGTGACAAACTGGCTCCAGTTTATTTGTTTGATTGATTGATTGATTGATTGATTGATTGATTGATTGATTGATTGATTGATTGATTGATTGATTGATTGAGCTGCTCAGTCTAAACTTCCTGAGTCTCCTGCAGCGTTTACTAGTCTGTTCTGAAAGTGTAGGTGTGAGACTTCAGTCAAATCCTTTGGCTTGAAACTTGACTTGAACTCACTCTAAAGGACTTGAGACTCAGACTTGCCCTTAAGGACCCAGGACTTCTCTTTGGACTCATGATTCACCTGAAAGACTTCAGTACTTGACTTGAGTCTTTCCTTCAGCCTGGGAACTTGAAGCTGGGTCTTCACTCAGACTTGACCTCGAATAAAGTGAGAAATAACTTGGGACTTGGTTTGAGTCTTGACTTTGGTCTTCATCCAAAAGGACTGGACTGACTGTTAAAAGAATTAAAACATCTCTGACAGTTACAGTCACTCCTGATCAGGTGATTGACAGCTCACATGACCTGTAACATGACCTGATCTGACCAATGTAGCATGTCTTAGCTCACTGAGCTGATGTGTGTGTGTGACTGTGTTTTCAGGCAGAAGGGAAGTCAAGTGTTACACTACAACACCAGCGTTAGCAGACTGTTTCTGGAGGTCAACGTCAGCAACACGCCGTCACTGGGCCGACCAGCAGAGGATGCTCACAACGCCATTTTGAATATTAGCATCCCGCCATCGCTCATATATTCTGGAGTTCGAACGAAGGTAGTGTAGATGAAATCTTTTTGTCCTCCAGCTTTTAGCAGGTGTGAAAGGAGCCAGTGGAGATGGAGAGCAGAGTGTCGTCTGCGTATGAGCGGATATTTATACATTAAGAACGGTTTTACCTGAAGGACCTGACAGGATGATTTGAGACTGACCTTAAAGGACCTGGTTGTTTGTGTTCCAGGGGGAGGCCACAGCAACAGTGGAGTGTTCTATTGAGAACACTGTTGTTCTGTGTGAGCTGGGGAACCCGTTCAAAAGCAACCAGAAGGTACGTTCTCTATCGTCTGTTACTGCTACTGACACTGGAGTACTGCTAGTACTGCTGTCTATACTACTGTCTGTACTGCAGTAGTACTACTGTAGTTCTACTGTAGTACTGCTGCCTCTGCTGAGAATGTGGACCTTCCTGTCTTCCAGGTCCAGATGTTGATCATATTTCAGCCGTCAGACATCAGTTTGGACACCAGGGAGATTGAGTCTCTCCTGCAGCTGTCCACGTAGGTCACACACTAACCCCCCCCAACACACACACACACACACTCTAGATGTGTTTTATTGGACAGATGTTGACTGGTGTCTCTGTGTGTCTTTAGTCTCAGCGAACAGTCAGATCTGTCTCCGGTCTCTGTCTCCATGTTGGTGGAGTATTCGCTGCAGACGTCCCTCACTCTGTACGTTCAGCAGTATCATTCACCTCAGAGGTTTAATACTGACCTCTGACCTTTGACCTAATGACCTGAATTGTTAATTGTGTCCTGACAGAATCAGTCCTTCAGGCCCCACCTCCTTCAGTGGCCATGTGATCGGAGAGTCGGCCATGAAGAAGACGGAGGACGTCGGCAGTCTGCTACTCTTCACCTTTCAGGTTTGGCTGAAATCAGTCTCATCTCTTGTGGCTGCGGAAACAAATCAGGTGTAACCCACGACCTTCTCTGACAGGTGCACATCAGTGGGAAGCCGCTGGGTAGCCTAGGCAACCTTGAGGTGAAGTTTGATTGGCCGAGGGTGGTGTCCAATGGAAAGTGGCTGCTGTACCTCACAGAGATCCAAGTGAGCGGCACCTCAGACCCTGGCTGTAATCCACCAGGCAATATCGTCAATACTCTCAACCTTGAGGTAACCATGACAACAGCAGCCTAACACAGACTCCTTTCAAAATAAAATTTACCCTCTGCGACCTTTCCAACTATCACTAGTAAGTTTTTGTTTCTGTTTCCTCAGCTGTCAAAGGACGAGAAGAAGAGGGGGAGGAGGAGTCTTGAGGAGGAGGAGCTGACGGAGAAGAAGGAGAAGCAGAGTGAAAACAGTCTCCCTGTCCTCCACCTGCAGGGGCAGAAGAAGAAGTCCTATACTCTGGTACAAACAAGTATTTGTTGAACACATGGGGGCGCTGCAGAGTAAAAATCATGTGGATGTTGTTATTGAACAGTTTGGATCTGTTCAGACTGGAGCTCAGGCTTCGGAGCTGAGGTACTAATGGAAATAAAGTCTGAAGGTGTTTTAAATGTGTTGTGACAGGACTGCTTAGGTGGGGCTGAGTGTGTGACGTTCGTCTGTCCACTGATCAACATGAACAACTCTGCAACTCTGACGCTCAAAGCCAGACTGTGGAATTCCACCATGATCGAGGTGCAGCCACTTTCTTTACATTTATTCAACTTTAAGTCATTGAATCCACAGTTCAGCTTTGGGTCGTTGGCTCATTTCCTGTCTGGGTCAGTCTCAGTGTTTTCAGAATAAAAGCTTCTCTGAGCAGCAGAGAGCTAACAGAGAGGAAACACTGAGACTCATCAGGTCACACATGGATCATCATGTCGATGAACAGATGGATGTGGAGATAAACAGCTGTTTGTCACACAACTACAGATGTGTTTGAAGATTGTATACAGAATATAGAATAAGAATATAGATCAAAAATTAAAAGCAGGGGAAATATGTATTACACACTCACTCACACACACACACACACACACACACACACACACACATATATATATATATATATATGTGTGTGTTTTTTTGCTCCTGTTTTTAAACTTTTGATCTATATTCATAATGATTCTGCATCAGGAGTGTCAGTCAGGCTGGAGTTCTTCTGCCCTCTAGTGGTCAGATGTCTCTAGATGTCTCCAGATTCCCCTCCACATCCAGTCCAGCTGACTCAGTCAGGTGTCTCTCTGTCTGCCTGTTGTTTTACCAACTGTTGGATCCAGACTGAATGACTGATTATCTATCAGTCTCTACACACATATCTATCTATATCTATCTATATATTTATACACATATGTAAATATATATATAGATATATATGAGGATATCCTTGGGGAGCATGCAGAGGGTCCTCACCCAGACTTTAAGCCTTCAAGCTCTGGGTTGATAGAAAGTCAGACTGAGAGCAGCAGTCCAGAGTCTGAGTGAAACCAGCTGTAAGTGTGAGGCAGTCTCAGAGACCTGAGTGTGACTGTGTGTCTTCAGGACTACAGCGATGCGAGGACTGTGGTGGTGAGGGGCCAGGCGACCCTGAAGCTGCAGACCAACAAACCCACCCTCAACATGGAGCCTCACAGCACAGAGGTAACAGACCGCTCAATCATCAATCATGATGATTTCAGTCATTTCCTGTGTTTCCTCCTAAATCACACCTGTCTCTGCAGATTGAGGTCCACATTTATCCAGACCTGGGCCAGCAGCTGGACTCCAGTGCCCCCTTGTGGATCATTGTGGTGTCTTTCCTGGCTGGAGTCTCACTGCTGGCTCTCATCTGCCTGCTGCTCTGGAAGGTAAGCTGAGCTGAGCTGTGACACAAGACCAACTCAATACCTCTGGTCCTGTAGGATCCACCTTAGTCCACAGTCCACAGTCCACAGATGTGTGATTATTTCTCATCACCATAAAATCATGACTTTGTTTCATCATCATCACCTCCTGGTTGGTAAAGTGCTGTTGTGTCGCCCCCTGCTGTTCAGTGTGGGTTCTTCAGGCGAGCCAACACCAGAGAGCTGTACGAGGCAAAGACCCAGAAGGCCCACATGAAGAGCCAGCCGTCGGAAAACGAGAGGCTGACCGAGGAGCTCTGAGTCTCGGCACAGTGCTGCCAGAGAGCCCTGCTGTAAGGACCAGCTGCTGACTGACTGTTTCTTCACTGTTACTGACCGACTCTTACTGACTGTTATTGACGCTTACTGACTGACTCTTACTGACTGTTACGACTGGCTGTTTCTGACTTTTACTGACTGACTGTAACTGACTTTCACTGACAGACTATTGCTGACTGACTGTTATTGACTGTTACTGACGGACTGTAACTGACTTTTACTGACTGACTGTTACTGATGGACGGTTTTCTGACTGCAACTGACTGTAACTGACTGTAACTGACTGTTATTGACTGTTACTGACTGTTACTGACGGACTGTTACTGACTGTTTCTGACTTTTATTTACTGTTACTGACTGTTACTGACGGACTGTTACTGACTGTTTCTGACTTTTATTTACTGTTACTGACTGTTACTGACGGACTGTTACTGACTTTTACTGACTGACTGTTACTGACTGTTACTGACTGACTGTTTCTGACTGTTACTGACTGACTGTAACTGACTGTTATTGACTGTAACTGACTGTTACTGATGTACTGTCACTGACGGACTGTTACTGACTGTTTCTGACTGTTACTGACTGACTGGTTGTCTACAGGTGAACCTGATGGCTGTTTTTTCTGGAGCTTTTTTTGACTCACCTCTTTACTTCCTTTTCTTCTTGTCCGGCTGTTCTGATTGATCACCTTGTCAATAACTCTATTGATCTGTATGAATCAGTGTTTTCCTGTCATTCTGAGACTACGGGACTCTTCAGGTTCTTGAGTCTACATCAGACCAGTTTTTCCTGTGACCCCCTTTCTCTTTAAACCAGATCTCTGGTGGACCTGCAATTGTTCAGTTTCTTGGTAAAACTTTCCAAACACCTGGAGATGATAAACTCCTCTCACTTTACTGACCTGTAATGTTACTGGCCGAAATCAGCTGACAACGTTTTGTATACCTGCTCACCTGTTCACCTATTTACCCGTTCACCTGTCTACCTGTTCACTTGTCTACCTGTTCCTCTGTCTGCTTCAATCTTCTCTGTGGACATACAAGGTTTCTGACAGTGATCCCTGTGTTTTCTGTAGTGTGGTTTCTTTGAGCGTCGGACTGCATGGCGGACTGCAGCGCTCCACCAGGGGAGGATTATGGGTAAACACAAGCAGCAGCACTACACGGACTCTGACGGTTTCCTGATCCAGGACCACTTTCCCTCGTCCAGGAACAGGAAGTCACAGAAACACTGGGTTACTTCCTGGACTGAGACCCACTGAGAGACTGGTCATATCCGTGGAAACGTACCCTGAACCAGATCAAATAAGACCAGACCAAACTGGACCAAACCTTACCAAACTGGACCAACCAGACCAGACCAGACCAACACACTGCCAGACTGTGTGTATGAGAGTGTGTGTGTATGCTGACATGTAACAACCTCATAACTTGTTTACAGTCAGTTCAATGTGTATTAAGAAAAGGAGATATGAGGTTTTCATCTGACAGCAGCGTTCACTCTGTAAACAGCTGTTGATTTATTTGTATATGGAACCTTGTTTTTATTATTTATCTGTATTTGAAACATGTTTAATGTTTTATTTTTAAATATATGTATGGTGTTTTCTGTATAAACATTTCCCAGCATGCTCCTGGCTTCTGCTCCTTTCTAACCGGGTCTCCTGGTGCGCGATGGAAAACCTCCTGAGGTCCAGGACTGACATTAAGACACTCTGCCTCAGCTGTTATTCAGTCAACAAACTGTCCTTAAGACATGTTTTCCGCTCATGGATCATCACTCACGCTACATTAGCTTTAAGCTAACTGTGCCAGGCAGCATGCAGGGAACATGGACTAAAAGTTAAATTAAATAAATGTTAATGTAAAAAAAACAGCTGCTCAGACAAAATGAGCTGAAACAGTTTCAGAAGTGAAAACTCTTAAATGAATCTTAAGAGTAATACGAGTAAAAGAATCAGAGGGAGTTGAACAGGATTTATAGTGAAAAGCGTTAACATATAAAAAGTCGTATGCTGGTTTAAGAACCTAACATGACAGCAGAAGTCAGTGTTGTGTGATGTTCAGGGGCTGCTCAGAAACTCCACGTTCCCCTTTGAGAGAGCTGTAAGTAAAGACATTTATGTTGCTTTCAGGTGCTCCTGCAACAGAAATACTGTGTTGTCAATTCGTCTACTGAACTGATTTTTGATTTGTGTCCTTTTTCTACCTAATTCGTATATTTTTGACAGCACTTGAAAGAAGCACCAGGTTGTGTCTAAAATCTTATATCTGGATTTTATGTTGTGGATGTGGTTTGTAATCACTGTGGTGAAAAGTTTCAGTATGTTCCCTGTATGTTGACGACATTAAAGTATTTTTTGATAGTTCATTGGCCTGTAATTTAGCTGCACTAATGCATTCAGGGTCGTCAGTTGTGTTACTTCACAGTGTCACAGAGATGGTAACTCATGTTGCATTTGAGGGGCATAAAAATGGTGGCATAAAAAGTCATAAAAACATCATAGTATAGTAAAGCATAAAAGGTTATAAAAACGTCATAGTATAGTAAGGCATAAAAAGTCATGAAAACGTCAGAGTATAGTAAGGCATAAAAAGTTATAAAAATGTCACAGTATAGTAAGGCATAAAAAGTCATAAAAACATCATAGTATCATAAGGCATAAAAAGTCATAAAAACGTCATAGTATAGTAAGGCATAAAAATTTATAAAAACGTCATAGTATCGTAAGGCATAAAAAGTTATAAAAACGTCATAGTATTGTATGGCATAAAAAGTCATAAAAACGTCATAGTATAGTAAGGCATAAAAAATCATAAAAACGTCATAGTATAGTAAGGCATAAAAACATCATAGTATAGTATGGCATAAAAAGTCATAAAAACATCATAGTATCATAAGGCATAAAAAGTCATAAAAAAGTCATAAAAAGTCATGAAAATGTCATAGTATAGTAAGGCATAAAAAGGCATAGTAAGGCATAAAAAGGCATAAAAACATCATAGTATAGTATGGCATAAAAAGTCATAAAAACGTCATAGTATAGTAAGGCATAAAAAGTCATAAAAACATCATAGTATCATAAGGCATAAAAAGTCATAAAAACGTCATAGTATAGTAAGGCATAAAAAGTTATAAAAATGTCATAGTATCGTAAGGCATAAAAAGTTATAAAAACGTCATAGTATAGTATGGCATAAAAAGTCATAAAAACGTCATAGTATAGTAAGGCATAAAAAG
>NW_019178761.1:178985-180063 GCF_002260705.1 Seriola dumerili
AGTATAGTAAGTCATAAAAACGTCATAGTATCGTAAGGCATAAAAAGTCATAAAAACGTCATAGTATAGTATGGCATAAAAAGTCATAAAAACGTCATAGTATAGTAAGGCGTAAAAAGTTAAAAAAAGGTCATAGTATCGTGAGGCATAAAAAGTTATAAAAACGTCATAGTATAGCAAGGCATAAAAACGACATAGTATAGTAAGGCATAAAAACGCATAAAAACGTCATAGTATAGCAAGGCATAAAAACGACATAGTATAGTAAGGCATAAAAACGCATAAAAACGTCATAGTATAGCAAGGCATAAAAACGACATAGTATAGTAAGGCATAAAAACGCATAAAAACGTCATAGTATAGCAAGGCATAAAAACGACATAGTATAGTAAGGCATAAAAACGCATAAAAACGTCATAGTATAGCAAGGCATAAAAACGACATAGTATAGTAAGGCATAAAAACGCATAAAAACGTCATAGTATAGCAAGGCATAAAAACGACATAGTATAGTAAGGCATAAAAACGCATAAAAACGTCATAGTATAGCAAGGCATAAAAACGACATAGTATAGTAAGGCATAAAAACGCATAAAAACGTCATAGTATAGCAAGGCATAAAAACGACATAGTATAGTAAGGCATAAAAACGCATAAAAACGTCATAGTATAGCAAGGCATAAAAACGACATAGTATAGTAAGGCATAAAAACGCATAAAAACGTCATAGTATAGCAAGGCATAAAAACGACATAGTATAGTAAGGCATAAAAAGGCATAAAAAAGTCATAGTATAGTAAGACATAAAAAGTCATAAAATCGTAATAGTATAGTAAGACATAAAACTGTCATAGTATACTATGGCATAAAAAGTCATAAAAACGTCATAGTATAGTAAGTCATAAAAACGTCATAGTGTAGTAAGGCATAAAAAGTCATAAAAACGTCATAGTATCATAAGGCATAAAAAGTCATAAAAACGTCATAGTATCATAAGGCATAAAAAGTCATAAAAACGTCATAGTATCATAAGGCATAAAAATTCATAAAAACGTCATAGTATAGTAAGTCATAAAAA
>NW_019178761.1:180083-180308 GCF_002260705.1 Seriola dumerili
GGCATATAAAGGCATAAAAACGTCATAGTATAGTAAGGCATAAAAACATCATAGTATAGTATGGCATAAAAAGTCATAAAAACGTCATAGTATAGTAAGTCATAAAAACATCATAGTATAGTAAGGCATAAAAAGGCATAAAAACGTCATAGTACAGAAAGTCATAAAAACGACATATCATAAGTTATAAAAAGTCATAAAAACGTCATAGTATCATAAGGCATA
>NW_019178762.1:0-115 GCF_002260705.1 Seriola dumerili
ATATAATAACATGCAATTGCTAAAATGGTTAAAAAAAACTAATTTATAATTGAACCTATTTTATTCATATTTGTTGGTCAATTTTTTTTGTAATTTGTGATCTGGATAATTGTCA
>NW_019178763.1:0-113 GCF_002260705.1 Seriola dumerili
AAAGACCCAACAACAGTGAACTGCCACTACCACAACACAGTATGGACAGCAGGTCGTCTTGATGTGGAGATGTAGAGTGCAGTTACCACAACAAAGGTCACACAGAAGTTACT
>NW_019178764.1:0-110 GCF_002260705.1 Seriola dumerili
CATAGAGCGCAGGCCTTCTAAATCTCTCCTTCAAAATAAGATGAAAAGATGTCTTCTTCCTATTAAGGCTTGATCTGCCTGAAGCTTTACTGATCAGCCTGTTGCTGATA
>NW_019178765.1:0-6617 GCF_002260705.1 Seriola dumerili
TCATCAGGCAGTAACCATCGTTCACTGGGTGTTTCGACCGTGAACCGCAACACCCTCTCAAAACTGCATTTTATGTGTTGCACTGGCCTTTTACAGAGTTTTGAACTAGTGAAAAGTACTGGTTAAGGTATAATCTTCTAAATATAACTCTGATGAGTGATATGAAGTCATTTTGTGGAAGAAAAACCCTTTCAGTATTAAATTGGGAGCAGGAATCAATTTTTGGCAAGTAAAAAAAAACTGCATTTTATGCGTGGCATTGGCCCTTTACACAGTTTTGAACCAGTGAAAAGTATTGGTTATGGTATAATCTTCAAATCATAATTGTGGTGAGTGATTTCAAGTCATTTTGGTGCAGAAAACCCGTTCAGTCCCCCAAATGTCTTTATTGACATACATAACGTCAGACGTACATCATGTTAATACACGTCTATTTAACAAGGATATCAGACATAACAAACACACAAACATAAAAATAACATGATTGACTGTAATCACGTTAATATCATGCCTGATTACACTATAAACAGCAAACACGTTTACGGCCGCAAATTCTGTTGAAATAAACGTTATCGTCTCACACATACATAACATCACTATTAGCTCGGCCACAGAGTTAGTGTATTTATTCGTAATGGCTGTTTGATCCAGATGAAAGCAGCTGTAGAGGCATAGAAACTGCGCTTTTCAGCTTTAACAGGCTGCGCGCGCTCCTGCGGACGGAAATCACTTTTTGGCAGGCAGTCACTTTTTGGCACAACACCGGATATGAGGTCAGAGCGATGTGTCGGATATTTGACTTGTCATTGTGTTTTCGGTTCATCAAAGTTAGCTCCAACATGTTGTTTTCTTGAAAATATCTTGTTCGGCGTTCAGTTGTTCTAAAAGACACTCAGAGGAGTCAGCGGTTCAGTTTTGCCGGTAAGTACATTTTGTTTTAAGCCTATTTTTTGCTAGCCGAATTAGCATCCATGTTTATATCACAGTTCAGGTGAAGATGCACCTTGCTAACCAAGCTAGCCAGCTAGTGCTAGCGTTAGCTGATAACTTAGCGATTGCTATGCTAACGGTACCTGGCCCCGCTGGGCTGATAACCTGTGTCAACCTGGGTTCAGTCAAAGCCCAATAAAAAGATGAATTTAATCGATCAAACGACGTTTGGTTTGTGTTTCTCCACATGTGACCCAGTTTAAGTGATCTGCGTTAGTGTAATGCGTAGCGTTAATGTTTTAATATATTGTCCATCAAGACATCCTTATAGTTCAAGTTAAGATAACGTGACGTATACAAAATGTGTAGACAAATCTTTGTCATATAGAAGATTGTTCATTTAAAACTCAAACCAGTCCTCAACTGAAGCAGACATTCATGCACCTATCCTGACAGCTGATAGATATTTGTGATTAACTGACCCACCGCATCTTAACTCAAGTGTTTGTCTTTTCTTGTCATTTGAAAGGTTTCCACACTGTGAAAACTGAGTGATCTGTGCCAACAGAAGGAGGACCTCGTGTACAGAGCAGCCCATTTGTTTCCATTCATCTGGTTGTGGAGAAGGGAGACTGCATGGACATCCTTAGTTCTCTAATGTGCTGTGATGATGATGGTAGAAAACCACTCCCAGTTCAGCTTCCTCTGATGAAATGACAAACTAACTGTTGATGAGTTTGTTTATTATTCTCTGTCTTCAGTAGTCACAGGTTCAGTTTCTTACCTGCAACTTCATTTCTGCTGTTGTTGACAGGTGATGGTAGCAACACTTTTAAGAACAGAATTTATAAATATTAAACTGTGATTAACTGATGGATCATCTCTAGCACTGTCGCCACCTCCACAGGTGAAAGTATTTACCAATTAACATCAAGTTTTTTGATCCTTCATTGTCAGTGTTGTCGAACAGCATTTAAACATTTCTAGTATTTATGTTGTTGATTAAAACTAACAAAGAAATAGTCACACAATGCTGTACATGTTACTATTGTGAAAATTCATACCAGATGTGCTCTCTAAAAACCATCAACAAAGTCAAAGCAAGAGCTTCATAATAACTTTATTGGTCATTTTAAACTACATTAATTTAAACAATTTACAACACTGGAAATGTATAAAAGAATGTAATAAATGGATTAATTAAATACTGTAGTGTACAATTTATAATCAACTGTAACTATTTAAAATGAAAATACAGTTGTGGGTGAAGTTAAAGCTGAATTTCTCTGTCATATGTAAGTTTGCTTAATAAAAAGAAGTAGTTGAATCAACAGTGCAACAGAATTTTTAGTAACAAGTATAATCATTATTCATCATGAGTCCTAATGTGTGAGACAGTTAATATTTATTTGCTCCAGTAACAATCTCCCTCTAAATAAGTGATGCTGTTGGAACAGCACACTGATATTAACTATAATGGCTGAGGACTATGAAATATGGACTTTTAAACTACTGACAATTTGTTACAGCTACAGTGGAGTCCAAAAGTCATGTGATTGTATGTCTGACACGGGGCAGAGAGTGTAATACGACAGTGAGGGTGTAGGGAACAAGGAAGAGCATAGCTGATAAAACTGAACAATGTTATGGCCACAAGTGTTGCATTAAAAAATACTATATTATCATATAAGACACTGTGTATGTTTGAGAAGAGAAGATCTTCATGTGTGGACACTGCAGGTGGAGGTGGTGCAGGGCCTCCCATCATTGCTGCAAGAGGTTGTAGGTGTCCCCAAAGATCCAGACCTTGGCTGGATGGAAAAAAACATTATAATAGAGAGAAATCATATTGTAGAGTATAGAGAAAAAGACAAAAGAAACAGCATTCTGATTAGATGATCACAGATATCTGAAAATACATTATTCCCTCAGCTTAGTTGTAATAAACAGTTTGCTGAACCGTTTTACATTAAATAACAATAGAATAGAAACTAATACTCAGTTTGGTGTCATTGTGCAGGTGCACATGTCATGATGGTTCTCAGCTCTCAGTGATGTTCTTTATTCTGACAGAGACAGAATCATTGCAACAGATGTTTTGACTCCTGTCATCAATAATGAAATGAACTAGAGCTATTTACCAAATGTGGACATGTATACAATTAGCTACTAACTCTTGTTATTATAGCCAGTTGCTGCCCAAAGCTCGGCCATCTTAACACTAACTGATGGATTACTTGTCCCTGTCGGGGCAGAGAGGAGGAGCCTCCGACTCCACGGCCGGCTTCTCCTATTGGTGCAGCCATGATGTTCCAGACCTCACCACAGCTGTAGCCGTTTAAGCATCAGAGGAAGAGAGTTTAAGAGCCCGGCTCGCACCTCGTTAGTGGCGGCTGACATGATAGGCAGCTCGCCACGGTACCGCATTTGTGAACATTTGTGAACATTTGTGTGTAATTTGTGATTTGGTTTGAGATGCTAGTAGTGATTGTTGGGGACTGGGCTAGGTTTAAAATTGTGGTTGTGCATCACACCCTTAGAAAAAGACTGTTGGACACATTAGGAACAGGGGTGGTGCTTTTTGTGTTTTTGGGTTGGTTAGAATCGCATAGTTAGGCTCTTTGTTGGCTCCTGTTCCCCTGCTTCTATCCTCTATCCTCTAGCGTTGTTTGTATTTTTGTTAATTATTTATCCCCCTGGTTATGCAATAAATTAAAACAGTAAATTTGATTTACCACTAACACCTGGTTTTATGTTGCTTCCCTTTTCCCCTAGCTGGGTCGTAACATAAAGACTGCCAACATATGGTGACTGGGGAGACAGCCCATGACTTCATATACAGATGCTAGAAACCAACATGGCAGCTGTGAATTGAAACCCGGCTCCGTGAGCAGTCCACAGTCAGTAAGTGAAATACTCGGTGAGTAAAATTTCCCAGGCTGTTGTATCTTCTTTGCTTGCAGAAATCAACTGCCTGGTACTGGATGTGAGTCCCACAGCGTTGGAGGTTTATATCTTGATGCTTCATGCGAGCAGTGCAACATCTACTGGCCTGAATGCAAAATTGGCAAATACAAACATTTGTATATCACAAATTGAATGTAAGTATGTTGAAAGCATGATTGCATTTTATATTCAAAGCATTGATTTATATACTGTAAAAGCAAATAAAAATGTTTTGTAGGCATCAAATGTGTCAATATCAGTGAAGTTAAGCTCAATGTCTTTGTTTTAAGTAAGTGTCAAAACTGTAAGTTGGTTTCCAATGTGGGCAAAGGACATGTAGCTTTACTTAAATGTCAGCTTTGGTGGTTGTGCTGTAAAAGTGCAATATAAGATGTGGGCAGAACTTTAGTTCAAAATAAAATGCTGAAAAAATGAATTAACACTATCAACAGTGTGTGAGTGATGTCACGATCAAGATCTCCATCTGTTGTATTTCAGTCATCTACTGAAATGAGCATGCGCACCAGCAAGCCCCGACCTGTCCTGTATTGTAATGCCACTTTGTGACACTAGACGCTGTCTGAGTCAGCGGCGCGTCAAGTCTGCTCTCAGTCCCACGAAGAAGAACGACTTCCGGCAGCGCTTGAGGTAGCGTCACAGAAACACAGGAATGGCTGACCCTCCTAAAAGGCGATATTCATCTGCATCCCGAAGGACCGCTCCCGACAAGAAACCACGTTCAACGGCAAAGAAAAGAAGCGACACGAGTAAATCTCGATGTGCCTTTCCACCGCTGGAGACGGCTCCTGAGAGTAAAGAGGTGCGGTGTGATGCCGAGCTCGCAACTTTCCTGTTAGCCCGGTGAGTAGCATCAGTGTTAGCCAGGTCGATCGGTTCACCATGTTGTCACCACTTTACTGTTAGAAGATCAGCCACGATTGAAAGTGCACTAGGTCTTTACATTTCTCAGGAGATTTCATCATACCTCTGTCTTTATCAGAACCTGAGCCAGTACAGATGCATTACCGTCTCCACCTGTCTCAGTGAGGGGAGAGTTTAGGTGAGTAACATGCTGTCATTCACTTTTAAAAGTAAGACTTGTATATACCACTGCCTATATTGGATATGTATTTTACAGTATATCCATATTTGTACTACTGAATTTGTTGGTTATATATAGTGTGTCCATTGAATTCTTACCACACCTGTAGTTGTTTTCACTTCATTTCCTTGCATTTACATTGAATAATATTCATACTGTATTTATTTTGACATATTCATATCTATCTTCATGATTTCTTATACTCGCATAACAGACCTAACATGTTTGAATATAATAGTCCTATCACATGTTCCTTCTACATGTCCTCTTCCAGTGTCTTTATGCTGCCTCACCACTAATGTGTGTTTTTGTATATATGAATCTCTTCTAGGAATTCTTCATGTACATTTGTTTAGATTTCTTCATTAAGTCTTGTTGTTGTTATTACAGTATATGCTAAATGAGGTTTAAGTCGATGATGTTAATAAATCTTGTGTTCTGAAGTCCTTAGACTGCTTCAAACATTTCATAGGCAAGAGGAGCTGCTTGTCATGTCCTTTTCCTTTTTGTGTTTTCATAGGGATGGCAGAATCCACCTCGCGCCAGAACCATACCTGAAAGAAACGGTAAGTCATGCACATTACTCCACCCCATACATGTATAAATGAGGGTCAAATTGACTGAGCTTGTTAAGTGACCTTAACAAATAATTCCAATGTTTGTAGTTGTAAATCAACATTTGTTAACCTGTAAAATAATTCTGCATGACGAATTCAAGTTTGTGCATGTGTAGAAGAGATTTGTATTTGTTAAAGTCCACACAGATCATAGTCTAATGTTTAAGATGAGTTAAAATGATCTTCTTTTGATTACATTCAAGTTGTCGTGATATCAAATGCATCAGAAAACAAGGTAGATGTGGTGATTAATATACTTGGCTTGGATACAATTAAAATACTTGTTTGGAAACTTGCTGTGTCTGATTGGTTGATGGTTTATTGTGATGGAGTAATGAGGAACTACTAGCAGATGTGTTTAAAAAGAAAAGTGTTGTTGACTAGCTATATGTACCTAGGCTCAAATTAGGGTCAAAATGATTTTGAGCTTATAAAGTATGTTTACAAATAATTCCAATATTTGTAGTTGTAAATCAAACTATGTAAACCTGGAAAATAAATCTGCATGACAAATTCAAGTTTGCGAATGTGAAACAATTGCGCTTGTGTTGAAGAGATTTGTATTTGTTGAAAGTCTGAATGAAAACTGAACAAACGATCAGTGTTGAGGTTGAACAAAGACACTGTAAAAGAAGGAATGGATTTGTCAACATCTGTGTCATGATACAGAGAGGAAAACTGTAAAACTCTGGTCAAAAGTTCCCACAGTGTGTCACATACTGGGAATGCTGCACACTGAGTTTAGCAGTTTTCTGCTTTTTATCTCTGTACACAGATGTCAACAAGCATTTCTTCTTTCCCTGTCTTTGAACCTCACCACTGATTTGTTGAGTTTTGATTCACACTGTCTCAACAAACACAAATGTCTTTACCACAAGCACAATTTGTTTTGACATGCACAAACTTGAATTTGTCATGCAGCTTTATTTTCCATGTTTACAAAGTTTGATTTCCAACTACAAATATTGTAATTATTTGTAAGCATACTTTATAAGCTCAAAATCATTTTGAGCCTAATTTGA
>NW_019178766.1:0-132 GCF_002260705.1 Seriola dumerili
GGGAGGTAGGGCTCCCTCTTGTGTCTGTGTGTGGGAAGGTACCGAATGCTATTGCAGCCACAGTAAAACTAAATGCGACAGGTAATGAGTAAGAAGTGTCTACATAAGCTCAGGATAGCAGTATAAAAGTGT
>NW_019178767.1:0-102 GCF_002260705.1 Seriola dumerili
GGGAGGAGGTGGAGTTGGAGAACCTACAGCAATTGTTTTTAAAAAAAAAAAAAAAAGGCAAAACAAACAGCAAGTGGTAAATGTGGAGCAAGACGCTCTGTA
>NW_019178768.1:0-121 GCF_002260705.1 Seriola dumerili
AGGTTTGATCAATTATCTGAGATAAAAACTGAAACAGAAAACAAATCAACTGAAACCCAAATTCCAAAGAGAAACGTGCAGAAACAAAAAATATATAATCAAATAAAATAAATGGCATATA
>NW_019178769.1:0-111 GCF_002260705.1 Seriola dumerili
AGAGCAGTTCACCCATAAAACGAAGGTTGTGAGTTTGAACCCGGGGGGATTCTTTCCATACTATGACGGTTCTATGCCTTATAATACTACTGTTTTTCATGCCCTTAATGT
>NW_019178770.1:0-106 GCF_002260705.1 Seriola dumerili
CTCCATCCAATCTCAGCCACCAGCTACAACCACAGGCCAAGGAGTGGAAGCCTCGAGGAGCTCTGTTCCGCACCTTAGGCTCCTTCGGGTTTTGCCTTTACGGCAC